>NW_026705877.1:0-300000 GCF_029867415.1 Vicia villosa | reverse complement strand
TGAAAGGAAAAGCACTTCTGGAAGTTGTCAATTTCTTGGAAGTCATCTGATCTCCTGGTACAGCAAGAAGCAAGCTACCATTGCCCTCTCAACAACAGAAGCAGAATATGTTGTTGTTGCTGGTTGTAGCACACAAATGCTCTGGATGAAGAGTCAGCTAGAAGATTATCAAATATATGAGAGTAACATTCCTATCTTCTGTGATAATACTTCTGCCATATGTTTATCTAAGAATCCTATCTTACATTCCAAAGCTAAACATATTGAGATTAAACATCATTTCATTAGGGACTATGTTTAGAAGGGTGTTCTTTCTTTAAACTTTGTGGATACAGACCATCAATGGGCTGATATCTTTTCAAAACCCCTTGCTGAAGATAGGTTTAAGTTCATTCTGAAGAATATCAGTATGGATTTATGCCCAGAATAAGAAGATGAGAAGTTTTTACGTATGGTTAAATTCTGAAATGTGTTGGGATTATCTTTTTATAAGAAGTTCTGATAGTGATCAAATAGAAGTTCTGATTATGTTATTACTAACGTTTCATTATCTAAGTTGATTCAGAATCTCTTTTAAAGTAAAACAGTTGTCACCAGTTTTCTAGAATATGAACACGTGTTCACTATTTTTGGACAAGCATGCGTACAGTTGAGGAGACGCCGCCCTAGGTAACTGTGCAAATCATTTCAATTTCTCACTTTATCTCTCCTAACGTCATATCTCATTAAATGCAAATTGATGTCATGTTTTTCTGTAATCATTTTTTCTTTCAAACACATATTGCATTTCTTTTTCAAATCCGCCCTTTTATATACCCATCTTCACATTCATTTCAACTTTTTACGCTATCTCTCTTCATTCATTTCTCTCTTTCTTTTCTCATTCATTGCATAAACCCTAGTTCGTAACCGAATCCCAGTATATCTCCATGAATCCTTCTTCAAGTTCCCCAAGTCAAGAAGAGATGTCTTCTGCTCATCTTGTTCATCGCAAGTATGGTTATGTACCTTTGAAGACATGCTCCATTCTTTCTACAAAATTGGAAGTCCTTTTTGAGTCATCTGTAGATTTTGAAAATCTTAGAATGCATGGATTCAACACAAATGCTGAAACAATGGCACAAGGCTGGTCAAACTACTTTGAAAGATTGGTTGGACCAATATATCCTCATCTTGTAAAGGATTTCTGGGTTAATGCAACGGTCACTCCAACTGCAATCATCTCCTTCGTGCTAGGGCATGAAGTTGTGGTAACTGAAAAGTTGATCAGGAAACTATACAATCTGGATGATGAAGAAGGAAGTACAGGTGCTCTTCCTGGTAGAGTCGATTGGAATGCAGTTGAGAAAGAGATATATATACTGCTGTTGGTGTTGCATCTCATCAAACTGGTTCGTTGAAACCATTCTACAAAGTTTGGGCTGAGATTATTCTAGGATCTCTTTATCATAGAAAGCGATCTTTTACATCAACATACATCAACCCGGATCAGAAGTATATTCTCTTCTGTATTGGCAAAGGGATTGAAGTTAATATCTCCAACATTCTATTTCAACACTTGAAGACAAATGTTGAAGAGTCTCGAGATGAAGAACGCCAGAAGTTTCAAGACTTCAAGAGGAATGTTATTCCTTTCTCCAGAATGATTTCATACATTCTGATAGAAGGTGACATGTTGGAACCTCTAAGAACTATTGGAACTCCCAGGTTCTTTAGTGTCAGACAAGGATACATTCTGAATGCTTTTGATCTTCAAAGGATGAAGTTGATTGAGAAGGTAACTTCTGTTCTAGTAATATTTCCTGATATTCTGACCAGAAGGGTTCCCGTTGAAGGTTTTTCTTCCTTGTTCAAAGAAGAACTTAACAAGGCTATTAAGCTCTTTTTAGAAGCTTCTGTAAAAGCTCAATCTTCTGTTGATCCTGCATGGATTCGTGGAAGAGTTCTTCCTTCTCTATCTGAGTTGCAGAAGAAGGATCAGAAGAAGAAAGAAGCAAAGTTGAAAAGAAAGGCTCAAGAAGAAGAAGCCAAGCAAGCCAAGAAGCAGAGGATCACCTATGATCCTGACAAAGTCAATACCCCAGAACATCAACAGAAGCGGATCAGGGAGTCTTTCCGTGCCTTGAATGTTGCTCGTGCCTCTCAAAGTAAGCCTCCTCCTCCTTCTGCACCTCACAATCTCTTCACCATCCCAAACCCCGTTCAACCATCTCTTTCTACACCTGTACTGAACCCTATTCCATTAAATATATGTCCCCCAACATCTTCTGATATTCCATCTTCATCAAACCTCCCCACAGATACTCCATCCTCATCTACCACAAATTCTACACCTTCTCTATCCCATCCCTTACCTTCCAGAGAATCCAGACCATACTTCCTTCTTTACCCTGACTACAAATTCACCTTCAATCCCCCTGAACCTCAACCTCACATCTATCTTGAGCTGTTCAAACATGACTTTGTCTGTAGACTAGACATCTTGAAAGATGCCTTCTATAACGACCTTGATGATGTTTCCACTCGAAATCTTTGGAGAAGCTTTCGACAGGATTTTCAGGTTGAAGCTATGGAAGTCCAGAGGAGACTTGTGGCTGCTGCACCTGGTTCTGCTGGATATTTTCTAGAAGCTGATGATGGCAGATATTATCATCCCATCAGAAGCTGGAGATCTCTTGATGAGAAGATGTATGCCGATGAGCTGGAAGATAATCCTTGCAGGGATATTGTTGTTTGGAAGCCTCAGTATCCAGTTCTGACTGGAGACTTCCAGTGGTTGTTTGATCTTTTAAGGGAGAACCCTTCTGAGATGTCCCCAAATATGGTCATTCCAGAAGTTGTCTATCCTCCAGAAGTTGAAGCTCCTACACCTCCTAGAAATCTTGCTGCCATTCTTCAATCCCTTGAGAATGGAGATTCTGATCTTCCTGCTCCTGAGTATGAAGAAGATGCTTCTAGGGAAGAAGCTGATGCTGAGATTCATTCTGCTGAGAACATTCCTGCTGAGGAAAATCATGATGATGATCTCACAATGGATGTCGCTGTTGAGAATGTTGTCCCTCTGAACAGAAGTTGTGAAGCTTCTTCTGGAGAACCCTCTCTTCTCGTGAAGACTTTAGAGGCTATTCAAAAGAATCAAGCTTACCTAGCTTCTCGCATGGACAAGCAAGAAGATACCAACAATGAGTTTCGCTCATTTATGGAGAAACAGGCTGGGAGCAATGCTAGGATTCATGACCTTCTAGCGAAGATAGTTTCCAAACTAGGCCAGTCGTAGTCTGTTGTGTCTTTGTTGTCTCTTTCTTTTTGCATCTGATTTGTGCATCTATCTTCTCATCCCTTGTATCTTCTGCTTAATTCAAATGAATGAAATCTTTATCTTTCTCTCATATTATTTGTTTTTCATCTGAATCTTTTATATTTTTTTGATGTTATGACAAAAAGGGGGAGAAAATGTGATAAATGATCTGATTTATATTATCAATTGCTGGGAGTAAGTCTCCATATTTCTAACAGAATATGCAAGTTCTATGTCTTTGAGTGTTTTGCAGGATTGAAGACATTCTGAAAAGCTCAACATGAGAAGCAAAGACATGAGGAAAAGCAATTCTATGTAGAAACAAGCTCATGGAAATTGAAGCAAGCTGAGTGCTATGAAGCTTCAAGATCAGAAGCAAGAAGGAAGAATGTTCTGATATTCTTATGAAAGAATATGCTCTAACACATTCTTATTCCTTATATGTTTTGATACATTTTTTTATGTGCTCTGATACATACTTTATGTTCTGATGCATTTTATATGTTCTGATACATATTATATGCTCTAATACATATTGTGTTTGTGATCTGATACATACTATATGTTCTGATACATATTGTATGTTCTGATTCATTCATGCTTTGACTGTTGGTCGTTTAGTTTGTTCTGAAACATTTTAGGATGTATAGATGCTCTGATGATGCTCTGGCACATTCAACAATGTTCTGATACAACTAGCATGCAATGATTCTAGAAGAAATTCAAAGCTCTGAAGTTGTCCTATAGAAGCAAGAAGCAGAAGCTCTGAATGTTCTGAAGTTCTTAGCTTATGTGAACGTCTCAACTGAAATGGAAAATACTCAGGGAAGTCCTTTAATTATAAATTTCTTCCAGTATTTATTTTAGGGGGAGATTATTTATCTCAGGGGGAGATTGTTAATCTCAAGGGGAGACATATTCACACATTATGTTTATATGCTTATGCTATAATTGTGTAATTGTCTTTTGCCATCTGATATTCTAATTGCAAATTCATATAATTTATATATGTTTTTGTCATCATCAAAAAGGGGGAGATTGTTAGAACAAGATTTGTTCTGATCAATATTCTTAGTTTTGATGATAACAATGTATATGAATTTTTTATGAGATAATGTGGTACTCTAATCCTATGCAATTTCCATTTCAGGAATCACATAAAGAGTATGCACAAAATCAGCGCAAGAAGCACTGACTCAGAAGGTTCAGCATGCAACATCAGAACATGCTCTAGCAAGACATCAGAAGATGGTCAAGCAGAATCAGAACATGGTCTATTGAAGCACCAGAAGAACTTGAGATCAGAAGAATAAGCACTGAAGTTCTCATCGTATCACGCTAGAAGCACTTCAAGGTCAGAAGACAAGAAGATGCTCTGCACCAAGCTGTTTGACTCTGATGAATTTCAAACGTTGTTCATACAAACATCAGATCAGAAGAAAGTACAGGATAGCAGGCTACTCTGACTGACAAAAGGAACGTTAGAAGCTATTAACGGCAATGTCAGTAGATGCAGCAAAAGCAAGGCTCGAGGTAGTTGACAAAAGAGTGAAACATTAAATGCAATGCTGTACGGATCACGCAACGCATTAAATGCTCCCAACGGTCATCTTCTCAAGTGCCTATAAATAGAAGTTCTGATGAGAAGCTGAACACAACACTTTGCGCAAACATACAGAAACACTGTCAAATTCAAAAGCTCTTAAACTTCATCTTCAACCTCACTTCATTACTGTTGTAATATCTTAGTGAGATTAAGCTTAAACTTTAAGAGAAATATAACAGTTGTGATTATAGCTTTTAAGAAGCATTGTAATACTCTTGTAAGAATTGTTTACATTCTTTTGTAAGAACTAGAGAAGATCAAGTTGTGATCGGATTCTCTAGAAAGTATTAGAGGGTGTCTAAGCATTGTGTTCCTAGAGTGATCAGGATACTCTAGAAGACTTAGAGGTTATCTAAGTGGAAAACCATTATAATCTTGTGTGATTAGTGGATTAAATCCTCAGGTGAGGTAAATCACTCCAAGGGGGTGGACTGGAGTAGTTTAGTTAACAACAAACCAGGATAAAAATCATTGTGCAAATTGTTTTTATCTTAAGAGTTTTTAAAGCTACACTTATTCAAACCCCCCCTTTCTAAGTGTTTTTCTATCCTTCATTAGAAACCCATGGCGGGTAATTTACAACTTGCAGAAAGCTAGCATCAAACTGTTTCTCAACCTCCTTCTTAATCTTCTCGGACATATCAGGGCGAGTCCTTCGATGCTTCTGCTTGACAGGAGGACTATCTTCCTTGAGAGGTAGACGGTGTACCACAATATCTGTTGTAGCAACTTGCCTTAAAAATAGAGTTTTAGAGTCGCCACCTATTCTGAAGGGCGAATAGGAAACCCTACGAAGTATAGAGATCAGGGTAAGATACTATATTCAGGTCGAGGGAAGGTGTTAGGCACCCTCAACCCTTTCCTAAAGGCTAACATCTCAAAGATAAAGGTTTATGGCAAGGGTTATAAAGAAAGGTGACAGAGAGTAATAAGAGTTAAAGGCTAATTATTTGAACATGATTAAGATTTGGAAGAGGGGGACTCGCCTTGTTGCCAAGTTCCTACGTACCTCCTTATGGAGGATCAGAGTCTACGTAGTTCGGGCACAGGGTTGTACGCCTTTGAATTTGAATTGTGGTTTGAAATTGTTTGAAGGCTTTTTGAGTTGCCTGATTGAAAAGGATGAAAATCCGTAATTTGATTTGAAGTGTTTTGAATGTTTTAGATTTGGGCGTACAACCCTGATTTAATTTGTACCATTAATCGCGATGATCAATAGGTTTGATCACCATAATTAACAGATTAACAAAAGCATTGCTAATTATTCTAATCGATTGATTCGATTATCACCGTTAACAAATTGATGTGTTTTGATTATTTTAATTATTTAATTTTACCGTTATCCCTCATAATCAATAGCTTTGATTAAAAATAATAACGAATTGATAAAAAATATGCTAATCATCGTAACCAATAGAATGGTTAAAACCTTTTAGCAAAATAAACCCTATTGGAATTTAATTAATTAAATAATTGATTATTAACCATCGCGACCGATTAATTCGGTCGAAACGAATAATAAATAAAATACTAATATTTTGGTCAAATGGCCAGTGGGATTGGGCAAACCCTAGTACTTTATAACATTTTTATTTTTGTCGCTAATAATCACAATCGATAAATTCGATTAAAACAATTAGCGAACTAAACCCTGAACAATTTTAGTTGAATTAAGTATTAGCCCTATTATATTTTGATGTCTTGTATTTTATTTATTGTTTTTATGTTTTTAATTATTGGTATTTACATTTTCTATTAATCCAAATTTACTAAATAAAATCACTAAAAACTAATTAAATACATTAGGCAATATCATTTGGATTAAACTGACTCATTGAAATATTTATCCTAAAAACTAATAATCAAAATTGAAGAAAATGAAAAAACTTATCCCATACTCATAGAAACAAAGTAATGATTAATGAATGGAGTTTTGACTCTTCAACTCAATCTTCACCACTAATTTATGAGTAATATGTGGCATAGTTTTTTTTAAATAAAAAAGAAATAAACTAACAAACATGATTAGGCACATATATATTTGGGAATAAAAATACAAAACAGAACCAATCTTCCTCCTTCCTTTCGTCGATATTCTCTCCCTTTCTAAAACCAAAAAACCCAAATCTTTCCTCCATCAAGCAAACATCAAGCAAACCACACAAATAACCAGTCAATCAATGGAAATAGCATGTACCTGTATTGGCGGCACTGAGAGGTTCGGTTCGGAGACGACGTCCTGGTGGAGCACAGGGCTGCAGCGGTCCGATCAACGTCGAGTCTCGTCGGAGATCCGGGGATTCGCGGTGGTGATACTATGTTTCGAATTGTGTGTTTTGTGTGACTTCGACACACTTCGGTTTTCTTCTTCCTGTTCTTGCCTTTGTTGGATTGCTGTTTGTTGTTCTGAAATATTGCAGGTTGTCATTGTTGTTGCCAGCATGTTTTCGTCATCTCGCCTTTAACGTGTTCGATGAATGTTCTAAAGAAAAAATTGGTTTTGTTTTCACTGGTTTTGGACTGAAGATTGAATGGACTTTGTGAGGGTGTTGATTGTATGCACAGTGTACTGGTTTGATGAAAAGAATAAGGTCTAAGTGTTTTTTTTTCGGCGTCTCAGAATGTCCCCTGCTCAGGATAAATCTCCTGTTTTTATAGTGCAAAAATGTAGGTTTTTTTTCAATTAAATTTTGATTGACTCTATTTTGAATGTAATTGATTCAAAATGATTTGATTTCGGTTACTTTGAGATTCAATATGATTTTTTTTAATGAAAGATTGGATTTTAGAGTGCAAGTTTATGTTGTAAAAAGAAGTTGAACGTGTGATCCATGGGCCTTTATTTGTAACAACCAATTCTTACCATGAGTGGAATTTGAGTGAAGATTGAAAAAGACTTGGCTTTGTATTGTAATTCAATCTGATTTTTAGTGTGATTTGATTATGAATATGGGAATTTTAGATGTTTCTTGATGATTCTTTTTCACATGCTTTTCTTCCTTGTTCTTATCTTGGATCCTAATAGAGAAAAGCAATATTAATGCTAATGATGTTCAAAATGAGCCTAATAATAATAAATAATCTAATTATAATTTAAATATAAAATCCTAAATAATAATTCTAATAATAAAATATAATGATAACAAAAATGAGATAAATAGTAAAAACTAAATGGTAGTAAAAATGGAAAATGATAAAAATAATATATAAAAAAAATCCTTAGAATGAGATAGATGGGCCCAAATATTTGGGCTTAAATATTTGCTAATTACACATCTTTATTTAATTAAAGAGGGTTTTATAAGAGGTCAGGTTTAACAATAGGTATGTTAAACCCCATAGCCCTTAATTTTAACACCTTTAGTAAATTAAAGAATGCGAATGGTGTCGGGTAAATTTTGGGGTATGACAGCTGCCCCTGTTCTATCTTCTTAAACCTGAAGAATCAGATAGGCACGTCTGCCTATCGTGGTCTAAAGGTAGAAGATGATTGAACACTAAAATACCATGAAATTTGCATTTGTTGGAAAAAATTTCGCGGGAGATGGGCTTAGAGATGCCACCCAGTTGTTTGACAAGATGCTTGTCCAGAGCATATGCTCTTTATACAAGGATCATATTGGTTGTATCTGAAGAGATATAAAGTAATGTCTTACAGAAGACTACCTGAAGAGGTTCCTGAATAAGGTATATCAGAGGTTAATGCGAAAAAGCTTAGGCTTTGAACAAAGCTTTGGAAGAATGTCTTGGAGAAGATTAACTGAGGAGTTCTATAAAAGAACTAGGTATATCTTAGAAAATATTGGATAAATGTTTTAAGAAGGCTACCTAGAAAGGCATGAAATGTCTTAAACAGGACTACTTACACAGGTTCCTATAAAGGATATGAACGTCTTAACAAGACTATCTAGAGAGATTAGGATACGTCTTACACAAAACAAACCTAGAAAAGTTTTTTTTGGAAAGGATGTGATATGTCTTATACAAACCTCACCTAGAAAGGCTCTTAGATAGGATACGGGATATCTTAAACAAGATTTACCTAGAGAGGTTCCTATAAAGGGAACGATACGTTTTAAACAAAACTACCTAGAGAGGTTCCTATAAAGGATATGAAGCGTTTTAAACAAAACTATCCAGAAGGATTCCTATAGAGGGTGCGATATTTTTAAACAAAACTACCTAGACAGGTTCCTATGAAGGACGCGATATGTTTCAAACAAAACTACCTAGAAAGGTTCCTACAAAGGACGCGATACGTTTTAAACAAAACTGTCTAGAAAGATTCCTATAAAGGGGATGATACGTTTTAAACAAAACTACCTAGAAAGATTCCTATAAAGGGCATGATACGTTTTAAACAAAACTACCTATAAAGGATATGGCATGTTTTAAACAAAACTACCTATAAAGGACATACGACGTTTTAAACAAAACTACCTAGAAAGGTTCCTATAAAGGACATAAGACGTTTTAAACAAAACTACCTAGAAAGGTTCCTATAAAAGACATAAGACGTTTTAAACAAAACTACCTAGAAAGATTCCTATAAAGGACATAAGACGTTTTAAACAAAACTACCTAGAAAGGTTCCTGTAAAGGACATAAGACGTTTTAAACAAAACTACCTAGAAAGGTTCCTATAAAGGACATAAGACGTTTTAAACAAAACTACCTAGAAAGGTTCCTATAAAAGACATGAAACGTTTTAAACAAAACTACCTAGAAAGGTTCCTATAAAGGACATAAGACGTTTTAAACAAAACTACCTAGAAAGGTTCCTATAAAGGACATGAAACGTTTTAAACAAAACTACCTAGAAAGGTTAGGATACGTCTTACACAAGACTGCTTGGAAAGATCAGGATATTTGTCTTGGACAAGACTACCTGGAGAGGTAAGAAATTCTTTGATTGCTTCTGGATTGTCTTTGAAGAAAGACTTGGAATGAGGTATTAGAATTATATATGTTAAGATTGAATCGTTGATACGATCGTATTTGCACTGTAATTGGATGATAACATCCTTTTGATTATGAAGTGACCTGAAAAGGCAGCGTTAGTTTTATGCAATGTCATGATGCATGTGTCATGTAATGAGATCCTCAAAATAAATGAGAATTATGCATGTATGCCGGTCCCACACTGCGGGACGTAAATAGTACAGGCGTGGGAAGATCAATTACGCAACAATGCTCCTTGTGTGATACTAGTGTGACTTCCCGAATATCAGAAATTTTGAGAGACGTGCCCCTTAATCCGAAAGAGGTATCTTTAGAGGGAACTCAAGCTTCACCATGTCTTGTCTGATATGCATTGCCCCCGTGTTTGAATTCTTGAAAGATATGCCCCTAGTCAATAGGATCCTTGATTGTAAGTGTTGATTTGAATGTGAAGCAGATGCTTTTCAGAATGAGTTCTGCGTTTCGGTTGCGCCCGACGGACAGTGATTTGCTGAGTACTCAGAATGAGATGATGTCTTCTATAAGACTACCTGAAGAGGTCCTTGGGAAGAAATGGGAGATTGTCTTAAATAAGATCGCGCTTTAAACAAAGCTCAAAGGGATGTGTTTGTGCAGAGGGTCAAAATATTCCTATAGAGGATAGAGACTGTTTTTTTTGTGGCGTTTTAAACAAAACTTAGGAAAAGATATCTTGAAGAAGATCACCCTAAAAAGGATGGTGAACTGTCTTAGAGAAGACTCTGTACTTTAAACAAAGTTTGACAAGGTTCTTGAAAGCATAAGAGAAGTTTGAATATGTCTTAAAAGACTAACTAAAAAAAAAAGATGTCTTACAGAAGACTACCTAGAAAAGGTTCTTGGAAAGGAGTATGTCCTAGAGAAGACTGTTTGAAAGGGTTTGAAAATAGAGAGGATAAGAAGGTGGGTCTTTAAAAGACTGTCTGAAAAAGGCTCCTAGAAAGGGTAAAAAGTATTTGAACATGTCTTAAAGAAGACTATATGGACAAATTGAGAAATATCCTAAAAAGGTTTCTGGAAAGGATGTGAGAGTGTCATTGACACCGTCTGATACTGAGCGATCTTTGCAACGTGCCCCCCAGGTAATGGACTTGCCCCATGGGCTATTCAGCGTCCTTGAGAGATTCCAATGGATCTTGATTAGATTTTCCCCATGTAAATGGTATAATGACGAGTTATGCCATGTGTACACATTAGTCATCCCAGTCATGAGTAAGGGATGTTTCTTCTTTTGACGAGTTTTTAAAGCTACTTCGTCAGTCAGTAGGATTTCTATCCATTAGCCATGCCCCATGCAACTTCTCCCTGATGTTTAAACATCTGAATCCATATAGACAAGTGTACTTTGCAATGAAATTCATAAGATGCGAATGCATATGTCTGTCTTGAAAGTTTAAAAACATTTTTGAGTAAAGCGAAGTTATTTTTTTTGTAAGAAAGTGATATCAACTCAAGAGTTATAGTAGACCTTAAGGAGTCGGGATACCTTTGGTAACGATATGCTTTCGAACTAACCCTGCTTCAGTTAGGACTTTTAAGGGTTGTAACGTGGCCTGGTTCACGGTTTAGAGAAACAAAAGATAGAGGCTCAAAGTTTATTTGTACCCATCCCAATCTTCGTGATGTTCTCCAGTCCTATGCTCAGTTAGCTATGCGTTTAGTCTCCAAAAGAATTTGGGAATTGTGACATTGGCATTTATGATGGTTCAAAAACCAAAGGTTTATCTGCAAAGGCAGTCATTCTCCTTTTTTGTAATTTTTTCCTTTTGTCGAAGGTACATAGTAACCTTTTTTCGACTTTGTTATCCCTAACTTTTGCCTGAACTGTTTGTTTTAAAACTGCAGTCAGCGGGATGCCCCAATGTTGCCTAAGTCTCCTTAATAGGTTTTGACTCAGCAGGCTTTTGCATTGCTTTCTCTTTTTTTCTTTGCGGATATTGACTGCTAGGCTTAATCATGACGGAGAACCATCGGTGGTTATGTTCAAAGGAACAGTTTGGAATAATTAAGTTAACTGAGCAGCTACCCTACCCCAGGTTATGTATGAAGGGTTCTATTTTGTATGAAGGAAAACTCCTACTTCTTTGGGCTCAAAGGGGTTGACGAGGGATTAACATCCTTATATCTCCATTATTTAGGGATTGAACAAATGCCTGTACATCTTCAACACGGTCTGTTCGAAAGCGTAGTGCATGAAATTATGGTATCGTTTTCGTCATTCTCCCTCAAAAGGTGTACGACTTTAATCGAGAGTTGAATATCACAAAGAAGAAAACCGAGTAAAACACAATTTTAAATATAGTGGGAACACTAGGAATGAATCAAGACAAACGTAAGCAATGCATTAATGATTGTTGTAAAGTACATAGCATATGTCATAAGACTAATGTTTAAACAAGCGGAAAGAAATTGCGAATGAAAACAAAACTAATGATCTAAGAAATCCTCTTTCTAGCCACCTATGGCATCAGGCTTGCGAGGATCTTCGAACTCAATGAGCCCTTCTTCAATCAAATCTTGGATCTTGTGCTTCAATGGCCCACAATCCTCTGTATCATGGCCAGGACTATCTGAATGATAAGCGCACCTAGCATGATGCTTGTACCCGGGAGCGGGGTTAGCCGGAGCTGAGTATGGAGGCAGCAGAGTTACCAGGTTCTGGCTGAGCAGACGTTGCAAAGCTTGAGACAATGGCATGTACAACGGAGTGAATGATTGTTTTGGCTTGGACCTCCAAGTGCGTTGGCCACCCTGTTGCTTTTGCTGATCCATTAATCTCTTTTGCTGAAATCTTGTTGGATAATATGGTTGGGATGTTAGGTTATCCTTCCCAATGGTCCCTTGTTCTGGAGATAGAAGAGGAATCTTCTCTTAATGTCATGAAAATGATGTGTATGCCATGCATGATATGTATGATATCTTTTTTTCTTTCTTTTTTTTTTTGAATAAAATATGATGCAAGAATGCCCCTGATGTATGATGAATGGAAAAAGAAATAAAAAAAAATGATCAACACATATATATACATATAGCACATAATCACATAAGTTCATAGGTCCGATGTAGCGGCTCTTGGGAGCCAACCTTATTATAGGGGGTTCTAGAAGGTCTCATGGGGTCGTTCGTAGCCTCCGAGACTTTTTGTCTCTTTGGGTTTTAGAACAACTCATTTTATCCATGAGGTTCGAATTTTTGGGGTAGGTTCTCGGAGAGATCAGCCAAGTATCCAGTCCTGCCCTCAACAAAGTCAAGCCTCGTTTTGGACATTTCCAAATACTCAACCCACTCCGAGTGGAGTTATCAATGAGACTCGTAGGCGATTCATACTCCCCTATTGATCTCAAAATTAACTCCCACACTTAGGGTTTAACACATCATAGAAAATACCAGCAACGCATATAATATATAATCAAACATTTTAAGGCAGGCGAATGAACATTCCAGGAAAACAAAAACAAATAAAAATAAAAATAAACAAATAATTTAAAATTTATTAAAAAGATGAACCTCCCCCAAACCCTAATAATGGCAAGTTTGCCAAACCCTAAAAAAAACTTGCCAAACCTAAACCCTGCCAAAACCTATAGGAGCATAGTATTCACCATTATAGTTTTCCCCAGCAGAGTCGCCAGCTGTAGCAACCTGCCCTAAAAATTAAGATTTTTAGAGTCGCCACCTATTCTGAAGGGCGAATAGGAAACCCTACGCAGTATAGAGATCAGGGTAAGATACTATATTCAGGTCGAGGGAAGGTGTTAGGCACCCTCAACCCTTTCCTAAAGGCTAACATCTCAAAGATAAAGGTTTATGGCAAGGGTTATAAAGAAAGGTGACAGAGAGTAATAAGAGTTAAAGGCTAATTATTTGAACATGATTAAGATTTGGAAGAGGGGGACTCACCTTGTTGCCAAGTGCCTACGTACCTCCTTATGGAGGATCAAAGTCTACGTAGTTCGGGCACAGGGTTGTACGCCTTTGAATTTGAATTGTGGTTTGAAATTGTTTGAAGGCTTTTTGAGTTGCCTGATTGAAAAGGATGAAAATCCGTAATTTGATTTGAAGTGTTTTGAATGTTTTAGATTTGGGCGTACAACCCTGATTTAATTTGTACCATTAATCGCGATGATCAATAGGTTTGATCACCATAATTAACAGATTAACAAAAGCATTGCTAATTATTCTAATCGATTGATTCGATTATCACCGTTAACAAATTGATGTGTTTTGATTATTTTAATTATTTAATTTTACCGTTATCCCTCATAATCAATAGCTTTGATTAAAAATAATAACGAATTGATAAAAAATATGCTAATCATCGTAACCAATAGAATGGTTAAAACCTTTTAGCAAAATAAACCCTATTGGAATTTAATTAATTAAATAATTGATTATTAACCATCGCGACCGATTAATTCGGTCGAAACGAATAATAAATAAAATACTAATATTTTGGTCAAATGGCCAGTGGGATTGGGCAAACCCTAGTACTTTATAACATTTTTATTTTTGTCGCTAATAATCACAATCGATAAATTCGATTAAAACAATTAGCGAACTAAACCCTGAACAATTTTAGTTGAATTAAGTATTAGCCCTATTATATTTTGATGTCTTGTATTTTATTTATTGTTTTTATGTTTTTAATTATTGGTATTTACATTTTCTATTAATCCAAATTTACTAAATAAAATCACTAAAAACTAATTAAATACATTAGGCAATATCATTTGGATTAAACTGACTCATTGAAATATTTATCCTAAAAACTAATAATCAAAATTGAAGAAAACGAAAAAACTTATCCCATACTCATAGAAACAAAATAATGATTAATGAATGGAGTTTTGACTCTTCAACTCAATCTTCACCACTAATTTATGAGTAATATGTGGCATAGTTTTTTTTAAATAAAAAAGAAATAAACTAACAAACATGATTAGGCACATATATATTTGGGAATAAAAATACAAAACAGAACCAATCTTCCTCCTTCCTTTCGTCGATATTCTCTCCCTTTCTAAAACCAAAAAACCCAAATCTTTCCTCCATCAAGCAAACATCAAGCAAACCACACAAATAACCAGTCAATCAATGGAAATAGCATGTACCTGTATTGGCGGCACTGAGAGGTTCGGTTCGGAGACGACGTCCTGGTGGAGCACGGGGCTGCAGCGGTCCGATCAACGTCGAGTCTCGTCGGAGATCCGGGTATTCGCGGTGGTGATACTATGTTTCGAATTGTGTGTTTTGTGTGACTTCGACACACTCCGGTTTTCTTCTTCCTGTTCTTGCCTTTGTTGGATTGCTGTTTGTTGTTCTGAAATATTGCAGGTTGTCATTGTTGTTGCCAGCATGTTTTCGTCATCTCGCCTTTAACGTGTTCGATGAATGTTCTAAAGAAAAAATTGGTTTTGTTTTCACTGGTTTTGGACTAAAGATCGAATGGACTTTGTGAGGGTGTTGATTGTATGCACAGTGTACTGGTTTGATGAAAAGAATAAGGTCTAAGTGTTTTTTTTTTCGGCGTCTCAGAATGTCCCCCTGCTCAGGATAAATCTCCTGTTTTTATAGTGCAAAAATGTAGGTTTTTTTTCAATTAAATTTTGATTGACTCTATTTTGAATGTAATTGATTCAAAATGATTTGATTTCGGTTACTTTGAGATTCAATATGATTTTTTTTAATGAAAGATTGGATTTTAGAGTGCAAGTTTATGTTGTAAAAAGAAGTTGAACGTGTGATCCATGGGCCTTTATTTGTAACAACCAATTCTTACCATGAGTGGAATTTGAGTGAAGATTGAAAAAGATTTGGCTTTGTATTGTAATTCAATCTGATTTTTAGTGTGATTTGATTATGAATATGGGAATTTTAGATGTTTCTTGATGATTCTTTTTCACATGCTTTTCTTCCTTGTTCTTATCTTGGATCCTAATAGAGAAAAGCAATATTAATGCTAATGATGTTCAAAATGAGCCTAATAATAATAAATAATCTAATTATAATTTAAATATAAAATCCCAAATAATAATCCTAATAATAAAATATAATGATAACAAAAATGAGATAAATAGTAAAAACTAAATGGTAGTAAAAATGGAAAATGATAAAAATAATATATAAAAAAAAACCTTAGAATGAGATAGATGGGCCCAAATATTTGGGCTTAACTATTTGATAATTACACATCTTTATTTAATTAAAGAGGGTTTTATAAGAGGTCAGGTTTAACAATAGGTATGTTAAACCCCATAGCCCTTAATTTTAACACCTTTAGTAAATTAAAGAATGCGAATGGTGTCGGGTAAATTTTGGGGTATGACATCTGTATCAAGACCTGACATATCCTCGTAGGACCAAGCAAAGATATCCGCATACTCTTTCAACATAGCAATAAGCCTCTGCTTCACACTATCCTCAAGCACAACCCCTATCTTGACTTCTCTGACCTGCTCTTTGGTACCAACATTAACCATCTCAATTGCCTCCTGATGCGGTTGAATCGCTTTCTCTTCCTGTTTCAAAAATCTGACCAACACATCGGGGTGATCACAATCTTCATAATCTTCCTCCTCGGCTTGGTAGATCGGATTATCAAAGTCATACTGAGCAATAGCAACACAGTTACCAATGGAATCCGGAGTAGTGAAACATCTGCATGATTGATGTTTTTATTTTAGTTTTTATTTTAGTTTTTATTTATGAAGCTATGTGCAAGTGTGTGCAAAAACATTGCCATTTGAAGGAAAAAAATAAATTAAAAAAGAAAGACAAAGAGAGAAACATTTGAATGCAAAAACGTCCTTTTATTTCATGATAAACTTTGAAAATGCAAACTGCATGGCCCTACAAATGATTCTCTACGCCTTGGGCAGAGCGTAGGAATTATGGCATGATAAGAAAAGTAAAAACAAGAAATTTACTCCTGAGCTTGTGCGACTTGAATGACATCTTCGATTGTCCAGTTGTTGATCTTCTCTCCAGGAGCACTTGGACGAATCCAGCTATCAAAATCACAGCCACTATCCACCTCGTCACCAATGACAATGGCATTAACCTGACCATCTTGAATGACACCACCACTCACATACTTGATCAGGCTAAGGATATTAGGCTTGGGCGATGCATTCTACTTTCTAAGACTGAAACCAAGACCATTCTTGTCAAATTTGGGACGCACGTCAATTACTTGCCCCCAGCCTTCCACCTTTCCAGTCTCAACAACAACCTGTGCGTATTTCAGGGAAAACATAACCATTTTTGGCTTCGTTATCTCATAAAGAGGAGTTCTCACAGCATTTACGGCCTCTAATACTTGAAACGACGTCTCATGTATTTCAACTTCGATCTCCACATATCAGAAAGGAGATAGATGACTCACGATGTAATCCTCCTCACCACAAACTCTCAGGACTTTGCCATCAACTAGATACTTCAACTTCTGGTGGAGAGTGGATGTCACAGCACAAGCCTTGTGAATCCAGGGTCGTCCCAACGGACAATAATAAGCAGGTTGAATATCCATCACATAAAAAGTCGTGGTGAAGATCTGAGGACCAACTTGGATTGGCAGCTCTACTTCTCCGAACACGGATCTCCTTGAACCATCGAAAGCACGTACCACTAACTCACTGGGCCTCAACTCAACACCAGCATAGTCAATTCTCATGAGGGCCAATTTGGGAAGCACATTCAAGGAAGAACCTGTATCAACCAAAACATGAGACAAAGTCGTCCCCTTACACTCCATCGAAATATGCAATGCCTTATTGTGGTTTCTCCCTTCAGGAGGAAGATCACGATCAGTAAACCCCAAACCATTTCCAGCTGAAATATTATTGGCCACCGCCTCTAACTGATTCACAGATATTTCTTGGGGTATGTAGGCACCATTTAGAATTCTCAGAAGAGCATCTCTATGAACCTCTGAACACATCAACAATTGCAAGATGGAGATCTTTGATTGGGTCTGACCCAACTGCTCGACGACTTATAATCAGACTTCTTGATAATTCTCAACAACTCCTCCATATCCTTGGAAGACACAGCATTATCAGATGCCTCATTCTGAATCGGAGAATTCTGGCGAAGTCACATGGAATTTGTAATGCTTTAGGGATTCGAGCAACGCAAATGGTGCAATGCTCAAGATAGACAGTGTATTGCTTATCCCTTGTTCGGGAGCCCCAAGCAACTTCAAAGAATTGCATATCCTAACATCACGAGCAGGTGCCGCAGAATAGAACTCACACCTAGTGTCATCATCATCAAGCAGGGAATCTATAGACATCCACACAGTACGAAGCTTAACCAGTTGTAAATAAAGCAAGCATGGAAGCAAATGAGCATAAGACATGAGAATCAGATAGATTTTTCTTTCGGTCCTCTTTTGTCTTTGCTAAGAACATACCCCTTGAATTCATGAGAGAAAAGGAGATTAACCGCTTACGATGATCTTTATAAACAACAAAATTGTGGAAGAGATCCACGAAGTGCCCCGTGAGTTTTTCTTACTAAGAGTCCTTGAGCATGGTTCACAACTTGCATGTCTTTAAAATAAACCCCAACTGAGCCTTCTTCTCTATCACCCCACAAAGTTCCATGACCAATCTTTGAGCATACAATAATGGCAAGTCGAGTCTGTGAGTCTGAAGAGAGTACCAAGTCTAAATAAGAGATCCTCGATCCTGAACACCTGTTATGCATGAAATGTATGAGATGCATGATATGAATGCAATGCCATGTTCATTCAATTTCCATGGAATCCTCGTGTTTTGATTTTTTAGCAAGTAAGAAATGGAAAAGCTCGACACGAGGCTTAAGGATACGATTCCTTGGAAATGGTATGAACATGTATGTTAGTTATTTTTTTTACATCATTTTTTGGAAAGTAAATATGCAATGATGCAAGGTGGTGGGACTTTGGATGTCTCCCATCGAGCATTCTGGACTACCGGTAACACACATAGTACAAAGTCTAAGGTTCAGCCCCAAATGGTATACCACACGGAACGCAGAATGTCACTCCACGGAACCAAAACCCATAGTCGACAACACAATGGAATAGAACATAAATTACCACTCGAACAAGAGCCATAGTACCCCACGAACAAGAACCAATAGTACACTCGAATAAGATCAACCATAACCCACAAACAAGGACCATGGTAAAAACCCTCGAACGAGAACAACAGTAACCCACGAACGAGGACAGCGGTAACCCACGAACGAGAACAACGGTCATCAACAATGTACCTGTTATATGATCATTCCCGCCCCACTCACGGGTAAAATCTAGACCAAGGTAAGGTCATGAAACGCAGTATACGGTCCTCCTGAAGGTAAGCACCGTCACAGCGCGGATGCGGGTGACGATAATACCTTCATTTGAAACCACTACTCTGCTCGTAGTCACATAATTCATCCCGAGGCGTACACCTCGAGACAAACCATGATCCCACTCTATCCTAGGGTTCCTATGATTCACACGTAGCCTGGGTATTGGGCCTTTTACCTCTTGTAACACCCACCCACCAATAGAATCCAGACAGTCCAGAATATGATGCAGAAAAGTAAAAGCGCAGATAGAATGCAGTGCAAACAGGTAAATATGCAAAGCAATAAAACAACCAAAGATAAACACACAAGCGCTAGGATCGACTCGCTAATTCCGGACCCGCAATAGGTCGACGTCCCTAGCAGAGTCGCCAGCTGTCGCTACCGCGAAAATTAATAGAGTTGCCACTAACATATTTATCCTGAAAAGGAAGGGAATACCAGCAAACCACAAAAGAAAAACAACGGTCTCACGACTAGAGAAGAGGGTAAGGGAGTCGATTACGCGAGGGGAAGGTGCTAGCACCCCTCACGTCCATCGTACTCGATAGTATCCATGCTTGTGTCTAAAACTATGGGTGTGTAAGCAAACTGCACTAATCTGGACTAAAATGCATGTAAAATGTAGGGAAAAGAAAGAGTTATACTCGCACGGGCCATACCCCGCTGCCTACGTATCCTTTTGAGGAATCAGAGGTACCGTAGCTCGACTAACTAGTTTTTGTTTGTTTTGTGTTTTTTAGGTGAACGAGTTACATTCGCACTCCGCTGCTCGACCTTTGGAGACTTATGCTGGGAATGGAGCGAAAATAACAAGATCTTAAGAAAAGAAAACCAAAGAGTGTGGTTTGTGTTTTAAAGAATGCATGAGGAAAACCTAAGCTAAGGGGGGAAAGCTTGCTACCCATGTTATCATACAAAAGGGTATAAGTCTAAACTAAGTTATTAACCTACGGGGAAAAGCAAAAGGCAAACAAGGATATCACACAAACGAGCTCCGCTCGTAAGGAAAACAACCTACTGGCACTGGCCAAGTAGTAGAAAAAGGGTCCCGTCATAACCAAGGGGAGCGGATCACCCGAGTCAACCAAGCATTAGACCTCGCGAAAATGATCGGGCCATAGACAAGAGGAACGAGTCCCTCTTAGCAACCAAGCGTCATAGATCTAAAAGGAAAACGATGTGTGCGTACACCGCGCATCAACATCGAGCGACGCAGGCTATAGGAAATGCGGAGGTCTGATTGCATGAACCTTTTTCCTGACATACGCGATAACAAGATCTTGTGCTAGTTCGGAAGCAAGCAACGCATAGCATGCGCTTACCGAACGGACTCGATGAGAATGGGCAGGGGTTGATTGCTAACCCTTTCCGCATGCCTTCCATGAGGACTTAACGGAGTTCCATGTAGGTGTGGTGGTCGTTTTCTTTACCTCCCCGTTTCACTTGGGAGGACGGCACGCTAAACCCTTCACGCGAAATTTGGAAGGAGAATGCGCCCGTGGTGGGATGAATTTTGTTTCAGTTCTTCCTACGATATCACACGAACTTTCTTATTTGTCCTACGAGTAGGAAAGGGAAAAAAAGATCTCAACTAAACCCTAGGAGTTTGCTAAGTGTGGGGATTTACACCTAGACTAGAAATTCTGGAGTCCGGGAGGTCGGTTATACATAGGGAAGTGTTTAAACACCCTACATATCTGTAGTACTCTACAGGAACCTTCTCTGTGTCATTGTGTTTGTGTTTATTGCTATGATTGGGAAAGTTTCTCCTTTGTATTAGGAGAGAGAATTGAATTGATTTTAAAAGACAGACAGACAGACAAACTGACTATTTTTGGTATTTTATTAGCTCGCTGAGATTCCTTGTGAACCTCATGCCTACATATCCCTAGTGGAAGTCAGAGCTTAATGTAGTTCGGGGAACTAACTAGGGAAATTAATTGTTTTTGTGCCTTGCTTGAAGCTCAAGGTTGAAGCTTGGAATTAAATCTCTGTTTACAGTAAAGAGACATGAAATTATCTCTACAGAGAGGTATTTGTACTATTCTACCACAAACATTTAAAGGAGTGACAGAATAACTGAATTCATTTCATTCAAGAGGGGGACCTTACTTGTGTATGTGCAAGTATACCAGTCAAATGCCTCTTAAATGAAAGAAAGATGCTCATCCAAATTAGGGAAAGTTACCACATGTCTGGGTTTTACTGCCAGCTCATGCCTTTCAAAATCCTAAATGGGAAACTTGATTAAAACTGAAATTGAATGTTTGTTTGTTTGAATGTGGTAGAGTAGTAAAAATATCTCTCTATAGAAATAAGCTATGTCTATCTACTGTATAAAAGATTTGACTTTAGCTGGCTTGTATGAGGCCCAAGCTTGAGGCTTTTTGATTGATTAATTTATATTATTGACTCTGGGAGATGACTCCACTGGGGATTAATTACAGGGTATTTTTGTGTTCTGTACAAAGCCCAGAATTGAGGCTGACTCTACTTAGGGAGACTCTTTTTATGTGCCTTGTACAAAGCCCAAGGTTGTGGCTGACTCTAGCTAGGGAAAACATTATTTTCTGCCTTGTACAAAGCCCAAGGTTGTGGCAGACTCTTAAATGAATTAAGTATGGATGACTATGTGGGGAAAGATCCTAAGTGTTAGGAATCTTTGACACATGAAAGATATGGTTTATCTGCCTTGTACAAAGCCCAAGGTTGTGGCTACTGAGTGATGAAGAACTCACTGGGGAGACTCTATTATCTGCCTTGTACAATGCCCAAGGTTGAGGCTGACTCTTGACAGGGGAGTTTTATTGTTTGGGTGCCTTGTATGAAGCCCAAGGTTGTGGCTAACTGTTTTTGTTGGTTTTGACTCTACTGAAGAGGTTTTATTTATTGAAAGACTGTTTTTCTTTGGAAGCTAACCCTTTCCAGGGATTTTGACTCAGCTGGTGAATTTGTCTGTTAAAAGACTGACTTTTATCATGTTTTTTGGAGGCTGACCCTTTCCAGGGGTTTTGACTCTTTTGGGGAAATTATCTCCTAAGAGAAATGAATCTTTATTTTTTGACATTTTTTTATTAATTGACTTTGGAGGCTAACCCTTTCCAGGGGTTTTTATTGAAATGATGGATTGATTTTAATTGACTTTGGAGGCTAACCCTTTCCAGGGGTTTTTATTGAAATGAAAGAATGTGTGGAAGCTAACCCTTTCCAGGGATTTTTATTGAAATGATGGCAGGAAGATTATCTAATGGAGACTTCTTTGTTTAAAGCCCAAGATGAAGGCTGACTCAATGCTGAGGATGACCAAAACATAGATCCTAGACTCTACTAAGGAGGATTGATGAAGATAAGGGTGACAGAGACTGTCCATGTCTCTCATTCCAAAAATGTACTCAATGTGAAATTGAGACAAACTTAGCTTGTTTAAAGTCTGGTTTTAAATTGGAAGAAACTCACCAGGGTAGGCTAATAGGTGACTAAAGACCTGTTCCTATGTTTATAAGAAACTTGATGGGTCCTTGTATACAAGCTCAAGAGGAAGCTGTAAATGCTTTTAAGAAGCCTGTGGGTCCTTGTACAAAGCCCAAGAGGAGGCTAATCGAGGGTCCTTGTTATAGCACAAGAGAAAGCTTATGTAGTTTTTGAACTTATTTTGGCTCTAAGCAAATGGGTAAGAGGTTTCACCGGGAATAATTCCTCTTTGGGTGGATGTGTCCTATTTATTTGGATTCTAAGGTTTTTGCCAAGATGTTTCACCGGGAATAATTCATCTTGGGGGTTTGAACTACAGATCTCTAATTAGGAAAGAGCCTTCACCGGGAAGACATTCTCAATCCTAGGTCATATTCCTATAATATATATATAGTTTAACTATCCTAAGGTTTATACTCAAACGTAGTTCTAAACTAATATATGCACAGTTTATATTTGACAGTAATTTAAATAAAGACTGTAAATTGAAAGCTTGTAAAGCCTAACCTGGATGGAGTGGAGGCCATTGAAGAAGTATGTACATAGCCTCAACAGTATTTTTGTTGTTTTGTTGATAACAGTTGAATGTATATGATAAACAGTTAATGGTTTTTGAAAACAGAAGAAGTGAAGATGGACAAAGGTCACATAGGTATCTGAAGAGTTTCACCGGGAATAATGCCCTTCAAATACCAGAAGAATGTTTTGAAAACAGAAAGAAGATTTTGAAAATACAGTTTTGAAAACAAGCTAAGAAGAGAAGGTTTTTGGGACTTACACTCTATTAGAGGCCCAGTACTTTATAGTACTGGTTATAAAAGCAATTTGAAAAATGATTTGGAATGATACAAGGTTTTGTTGTTTGAAAACCCTAATCATTTGATTTTATCAGAGATTGAAAACAGTTTTTGAGATTTGACAAAAGTCAACTTAATTAAAGTAAAAAATAAAGATTTTCACTTAATTAAGACCTAAACAATTAGGGTTTTATCATAAAATTATTCACACAAATAATTAGGTTAAAACAAAATGGAAACATATATTTAAAGTATTTAATAAAACACTTAAAACATACTATTTTATACCTAATAAAAATATATGAATTAAATAATATTTTTATGATTTTTTTGATTATACATAAAATAGGTATATTAAATAACAAGTGTGTGAAAAATGAAGTGAAAATGATTTAATTTGATAGGTTAAATATTTATGTGAAGTTGTGAAGAAAATAAATGTGAAAAGTGGTAAAAAATATAGAAATGTCTTCACCAAGGCTTGAACTCACGCCCTCTAAGTCACACACACAAAACAAGCACCACTGAGCCAACGCGCGTGTGGTGATAGTAACTTGCATCCATTTGGTTATGTTTCAAGACAACTAGTAAATCATTGAAAAATAAAAGAAACAAAAAGTCTGGGGCGAGGGGGATTCGAACCCCAGACTTTGGGCATGAGGAGACTAAGAGCGCATGTGTGGCCACTGGGGCAAGTTGTTCATTCGTTAATAAAACAACTATCACTCAAAATAAAATAAACTCTACCCTGAGGATTCAAAAATGGCGCGCTTCACCATCTTCATCTTCAACCTCAAGCTCCATGAATTTGAATTTCTGAACTCACTCGTTTCTCAACCATTTGCCACAATGTAAACATGAAACTTGCTCTAAATTCACTCACGATTCTAAATATGTAACTAACATGAATTAATATTAACTACATCTAACTAATTTACCAGAAATCGTGAAGAACCCTAAAATTTCAAAATCAAATTAAATGACTATACTGAAAGATAAATGAATGATGATAGAGGGTTTTCAATCCTCTGATGATGCTGAACAAGATAGAATCGAGCTATTTCACAAAGAGTACTTAAATTAGAGAGGTGAAGTTCAGAAACTTACCTCTGAAAATGGAGGTCGTGAGGATGATTGAGGGCACCTGGGCTTGAATGAATGATCTCAATAGCTTCCCTGAGACTCAATGATGCTAACTGGATGCTTATTGTAGCCTGAATCCTTCTGAATTGTTCTATGGACCTCCCTCGATTTGAGCTTCAAGTGAACATGGAGGGTGTTGATTCTCGAGTTACAGATGAGCTGCAGCCATCTGGTTAGCTTCACTATGACCTGAGGAGTGTGTCTGAATGATTGGCTTGGCTTGAAACCTCCTGAATCACTCCATGGACCTCCAACTGCAAGTGCTCCAAAGTGAGAGCAACAATGGTGTTCCTCCACCTACAGAAATGATCCAGGTGCTTGGATCACCTCAAATGACCTCCCTTGAGATGTTAGAATGCTCACTTCCCAAAGATAAGCTCTGGTTTGAAGAAATCGATTCTTCTTGCCAAAGAACTTTGAAAAACAATGAACAAGAGAAGAGAAAGAGAAAGCAAGTAATATGGTTGCTTTGGTGTGTTTTTGAATGAGGAATGCATCTGTATTTATAGGCAAATGGATCAGTATAGCTGCAGAGGAGTGAGCTTCCTTAGTGAAGTTGATTTGCTTTCTTAGCCATGAAGGAAATTTTGCAAATATCTCTTATGCAATGATGAGAATTTTGATTCCATTTGATCAATCCCCTAGCCCTCGATTTTGCTTGATCTTAGGGGACAATTCTGAGCCAGAAATGAGCTCTAATTGGTTGGTGAGAAGATTCCTTGGGTGATTCATCAATTTGCCATAAATTCACAAATGTAATCATTACATAATCACATGTTCTTGTTTTTAGAATCTTCTTCAATTCTTATGGCATGGTGAAAATGAATGCATGGCATATTTGCAGATGTATTATGGGTCATGTAGCATCTATATTTGAGGTCATGTGCACAAAATTTCAAAGTTCCAAAATGATGCATCACCTATAATTTCACTTCATGAGGCCAACTTTGAACAAGCATAACTCTTAGCTCAAATTGAATTTTGAGAAGGTTGAACACAATTTGGAAAGCCCTAAACATCTACTTTAAATCATTAGTTTATGTCTTCTTCAGAATCCTTTGGGAAATTTGTGAAAAATGAGGCCAAAGTTGGAAGAAAACTAGGTTAAAACACTTAGAAAAATTTCCAAGTGTTTATGACCTAAACTTCAAAATCTCCAAAACTTCATAAATGGTTGATCTTTTGAAAAAAGTTCCCTTGTAAGATGTTGTTTTATTTGGCAAGATCTACAACTTTCATGTTGGAAGTTTTTTGAGTTGTGTAGGTGAAATTTTGAGATCTCACCATGCCTTCAAAAACCCTAATTCCCGACTTTTCGCTCCTTGATGAATTTCTTTGAATTTCTTTGGCCAAATGACTTTGACATCCATATATTGATGATATTGATCTTTGAAAGTCATTTTTTGACCAAAAACCTTAAAAGTCAATGATGATCCTTCACAGTTGACTTTTCCTGACAAAGTGACTTTTTGGGCTTTTGTGTAGAAATAAGATCTTCTCCTCAAATGGATGATATAAATGGATTATATGGAGGTAGTAGAGATCCTTGAATCATGTCTTGAGTTTTGGATTCATGCCCTGATCAGAAGTCAACTATCTTGGTGAATTAGGTCAAAACCCTAATTTGTCGACCATGTGAAAGTAATGACTGTAGACTTTGAATTGAAGTGTGATGTCCAGTAGACCTTGTAATATGAGTTATTTGAAGATGATTGATGTCTTTGAATGACCCTCTGAGATTTCTTAGGGTTTCCCAAATGTGATCCCTGATTTTAGTCCTTGATAGGCTCAAAACCCTAGTCTGGTGACCTGAGTATACCTGTACTCATATGACTGGATGTCTAATCAATCATAGATGAGAAAAGTGAAGTTTTTGAGCTCCATGATTGTATTAGAGACTAATCTTTGTATTGATTGATCCTTTGCCTGAGCTTTCTTGTCTTTGAGCATCCTTGATTAGGTACTAGATGGAGAAATGACTGCTCTGGGTACTTGTCTTGACCTGATGAAAAATCCTGAAGATATGTCATCTCAGGGGGTCAAAAATTAGGGTATGACAGTAGGTCTTATTACACCGTGACTCCCTGCCGCAAAGCACAAATATAAACACACCAACAAAAACAGAGCCTCTTTCGAGGGCTTGGCCAGATGAATGTCTAAGTCCTACTTCTCATGTTAAAGGATGATGCAAAAAACGGTAAAGTGCGAGAAAGATAAAATGAAAAGGGATCAATAGCAAACGGATTATGATCCGTAAACTGCAGCAGAATAAGAAAGAACACCAGAGATCCCGCAAGAGAGCTAGCAAAGCAATAGAAAATAGTCAGCACACCGATTAGCCATGTAAGCAAACAAGGGTCGACGTCGTGAAAATAAATCATGCGTCGAGGTATGCGTCTAGCACAATCACAATACACCTGCAAGAGGAACAAGCAAACTAAGAAAACAAATATAAAGCAAAAGAAACGTGTCTCCAAGATGAGAACACGACACGAGTGAATGAAACGTGTCCCACAAATAAAGCGGAACACTCAAGTGATAAGCGTCGATCGGTGACTATCCAAATTCCTTGCACACTAGCACACAAAATAGAGATAACAACATATCACAATCGGAATTGCGTTAATTGAATGACAAACAAACAATAAGGGAAAAGCAAATAAACCGACAAAATATTGACTAAAACCAAATTTGAACATCACCAATGGCTCCAAAAGCATCGTTATACTCGAAAAACACTATTCACATGCATAAAAACTCAAAACGATGCGAGAGATACGACAAAATGAAATTGGAAAAAAAACAAAAAAAAATCATGTAACCGGTTACATGAATCAGGTAACCGGTTACATCACTGGCAGAAACTATTTTTTTGAGAAAAAAGGGTCATGTAACCGGTTACATGAATCAGGTAACCGGTTACATCACTGGCAGTGACGAAAAATGATCAAAAACAAGTCATGTAACCGGTTACATCAATCAGGTAACCGGTTACATCAGCACCAGAAGCAAACAGCAAAATTAACATCCAAAAGCACTTCAATCATGCATTGAATAAGAGATATAATCAAGCACGAATTTGTCTCAATTTGCACAGCATTAAGAGCATCAAACAACCACAACTAAGCCTCAATTATCATGCATTGCATACTATCAACATCAATTATCAATCCACAAGTTCATGCAAGCATTAACACAAACACTTAAGGCACACAACAAGCCACAATAATGGATCCAATCAATTATGCACATAAAATTATCACCAATTCAAAGATCTAAGGCACAAGAATAATGATCAATCATCAACAATCATCAATTATTAACAAAAACCATTAAATCTATTCAAAATTCACATGATCACCACCAATTCAATCAACAACAATTGGATCTACCAATTAAACATCATTAATCATCACTTATCAACAACAAACAATGGATCTATAATCAAATTCACATGATGATCAACAATTAAACACTTAATTCAAGATCCGAATGCTTACCGAACGAAGATTCAATCCGAAGCGCGAACACGAACACGAATGCGAACACTAACAGGAAACAAAGTCGAAGTTGCGAATCCGGAGGGAGAGAGGAAGAGATGCGCGCGAGAGGTGAGAGAGGGAGTAGAAATCCGGATCAAGATCTTGATTCTTCAATGCATGTTGTTCTTGAATTTGATGAAGATCAATGAATATCCATGAAGATTGATGAAGCTTTTTGTGTAGTTTTAGATCTTTGGAAATTGAGAGAGAATTGAGAGAAAGTGTTTATGAAGATTTTTGGTGAATTGAAGTTATGAGAGAATGTGAAGAAAAATAACTTATATAGAGAGGACGGTGAAATGACCAAAACGCCCTTAATTATCTCTTTTTGGCTCGTTTTCGAGGAAATACGGCTCGGTCCGAAATTCGAAAGCGGGACCAACGTCAACTTGAAGATGACTAAATTTGTGACTCGTAGCCGCGAGAAGCGTCTCAATCCGATAAGCAGTGAAGAAATTATGCGCGTTTGAATGACGAGAAACGTCGATTCATCTGGCGCGACTGTGCGGAATTTTGTGAGTACCGCTTAAAGAATTCGATAAAACCCCATCTTCGGCTCGAAATTTGAACAAGCATGTGTGACGAAGAATCGAAGATAACGGAATTTACGAAAGAATGCCTCCGGAATGGACCTCATACGATAAAAATCGAAGAAGGTATGAATTTTCAAACTTGTCGCGCATACTCAAAAACACACTTTTCACTTAAAAATCATGACGTTCTTCAAAATGCTGGGAGTTTTCAGTGCATAATTGGTCTTCGGTCCGAACATATAAAATCTTGAGAATAATGGCCCGGAGCTACAGTTAAAATCTCAAGAAAATATGACAAGCGGATCATGAGATATGAATTGTCTGAGGCCCGAAAACCTACATTCAGCACCATTTTTCACTACGAACGCTCCAGTAAACTGCGAATTCGACAACCTTCCTCATAGAATTGGTTTCTGAGTCAAACACGAAAGTTGTAGAGAACGTCGAAACATTCTTGACTACGCAAGAACCAAGCTCATATCACCTTCCAAACATGGCTTGTGAATTTTCTCATATTTTCACTGTATAAACCACATTTCACGCTGTATCTCCTTAAAACCATGAAAGCTTTTTATTATTTTTCCTCCCTTTTTGAATGAAGAAATAAACGTCTTGGATAACTTATAGCTCAAATTAAGAGGGCAAATTTTGGGGTGCAACACTCCTGAACTCAAAAGTAAAGGTTTGATTCTTCACAAATGTATCACATTTTAGTTTTAGTTCATTTAATATATATTTTTAGTCATTATAAATATTTTTTTTTTGTTCTTAGTCCTTTATATTTTGTTTTAGTCCTAAAAAATTATCCATAGTAAAATCGATTTTTATAATATTTATTTTAGTATTTTTTTAAAAGATTAAAATAAAATATTGTACATATTACAAAGACTAATATCATTACAAATAAAGTTTACAAGGAAGAAAAATAAAAATGATGTATTTTTGCAATGAATAACAACAAAATAATAATTTTTATAAGATTTAAAAGTATCATTTGTATATCTAAATGTTTTTTCCATTATATATTTTACTCCGACATGTACTTGTATATATGAATTTATATGAGTTGGTTCATATTAATGTAGAGGACAACTATTTATGATTATGTATTTTGTTTAACATTTGATATTGCAAATAAAGGAACCAACACGCTTATCAAAAGTGAAGAAGAGAAACAATATTGGACTATCTTTTGTGAACATGGCCTATATTCTGGGAAAATAATGAATTTAGGTGTCCATAAACATTTAGATATCCACTCATCAAAATCAACAACACATGTAACTGATATAACAAGTCTACCTTTTGGAGTATGGATTTGGTTTAAAGAAGAAATTGATAGATCAAATCAACCTTTTGAATTTAGTGTGTGGGATAAAAGAGAAACTAGACATTTTGTAGCACACACATCAGATGAAAAAGAAGCTCGCATTCTTAACAACTATTGTGGAACTCCATCAGCAATAAAAGATAAAAATTGTGCCATATCACTATAATCGATGACTGATTTTTCTATTTTAAAGCTCGGAAAGAATATCAAAGTGATGTCAAGTTCCTTTGCACAAAATCACGACAAATATGTAGTGTAGGAAGTAAAGAAAATTGGAGACAAAACAGTGATGTGCCAAAGATTGAACTTTAAAAATGTTGTATTTTATTGTCACGTGGTCAATGCAACAACAACTTACATGGTCCCATTGGTGGCCTCTGATGGATCTAAATCAAAAGATCAACTATTTTACACCATGACACTCTAGGTATGAATCATATTGTATTGAATGAAGTTCTTAACATTAAACCAGGAATTGTTCCTATTTGCATTTTATTAGAAACAAGGCTATTTCTTAGGTACCTAATGTAAGTGAGTCTAATGAACATCCTTGTGTCATCTAGAAAATTTATACATTTATCATGATCTAGTGTTTAGACAGTGTCATCCATATATACTAAATAAAACTAGTTCTAAATCCGTTAAAACTATTGGTTTCTGATAGTACAATGTGTCATATTATGACCAATCTCTGATGTACTTTATGTAATGCATTATCATTATATTGATTTCTAATGGCTTAGAAAGCAATCATAAATATTTTTCCCATTGAATTATATGGTAATCATGACCTACACATTAGATTAATATATCAAGTTTTTCATTTGTTATCTTCGAATAATCCATACACACCAGAAGGTTCAATACAACAACTTTTGTGTAATCATCTATCAATTGAGACAAATTTATTTGAAGACTTTACTTTCTTCATTTTATGGATTAGTTTAAGGGTTGTAGATAAAAATCATTTTCTAATACCACCTGAGAATAATGTAAGCCGCATGATGTTGACAGTATGCATAGCACAAATTGAAAATATCTTTCGTAACGCTAGTGTACGACACAATTTTCAATTTTTATCTATACACATCTATAAAGAGGATACACTCTTTTGGATTGGCCTTTTTTTTCTCCATTTTTTTCCCTTTAACCACAACTGCTTCTCTATTACACTAGCGTTCAAACGGGCACTGCCGTGCCCGTTTGTCCGCTTTTTTTTAGTGCGCAAAACAAGGAAAAATAAATGTTTGTATATTTTGTGAGGTTTTTATTGTACGTCGCCTTAAGAATAATATTTTTTAGACGCAATTAGCAAAATTAAAATCAAGATGATAAATGTATGTTTTAAAATTGTTTAAGTGAAACTATTATATATAGTAGTTTTATCATTATGTGATATTAAACTAATAGATTTCTATTGAGAGAGCATCTCTTTTATGATATTTTTCACATATGTACCCTTAAAAAGAATATTATTTGAATAAAATTATTTAAAAACAAAGTAAGATGCTAAAATATTCACTTTAAATATGTTTTCAAAATTTATTACCGAAGGCTGAGTAATAAACACTAAAAAAAGTGTTTTTAAGACCAATTTAACAATTCTAAAAGATTAAATCTTAAATAAAGTCTCCCTCCCCACTCTCTCCCTCCCCCTCCCTCTTTCTCCCTCTCCACTTCAATCTCTCTCTCTCTCTCTCTCTCTCTCTCTCTCTCTCCCTCCCTCTTCCTCTCTCTCCCTCCCTCTCCATCCCCTCTCCATCTCTCTCTCCCTCTTCCATCTCCCTTTCCCCCTCTCTCTCTCCATCCCCTCTCCATCTCTCCCTCCCTCTTCCATCTCCCTTTCCCACTCTCTCCCTCCCTATCTATAAAGAGGATACACTCTTTTGGAATGGCCTATTTTTTCTTCCATTTTTTCCCTTTAACAACAACTGCTTCTCTATTACATAAACCACCTTCAAGAAGTTACATAATAATTGGTAAGTATTATTAACCTCTCCCCGTTATTAATTTTTCATATATATAAACCACTTTCTAGCAGTTACATAAAAGTTAGTATTAGAGTAGTTATATTTCATGTGCATAAATATATCAGTGGTTGTATCGTAAAAACTATATGCTTTCCACAAGATATATATACAAGTTTATTTTAGCAATTGAGAATATTTAGACAGTTAAATATGTCTAAATAATTGTATTCCGTTTGGTATTTTTTTTTTGTTGAGAAGGAGGGCCTAGACCCGAAAAGAAAAAAAAAACAACTACACACAATCAACAGGAGGGGAAACAATTCCCTTAGCATCTAACTCTATAAAACTCCTCAAGAATTGAGGAAGCTCCCTATAAATCACATGATTTCGCTCCATGCGTCCATGCTTAGCTAAACAATCCGCACACGACTTTGAGCTCCTATAAACATGAGAAATAATGGCTACTTGAAATGTGGACAACATATCCATAATACTTCGAAGAATAGCAACACACTCAATCGCTCCCACCTTTCCGTCTTCAATGGCTTGAGCGACTATCATAGAGTCAACATTGATTTCCAAGTTGTTAAAACCAAGCATTTTGGAAAGCTTTAGCCCTTCTAATACTCCCCAGAAGTCAGACATTAGGGGACTGCACTTACCAACATACTTCGAATAACCACCTTTCCAATTACCATGGTGATCTCGCAGCACCCCACCACATCCAGCAAAATGATTTTCATCACACGCTCCATCCGTATTTAACTTGATCATACTTCTGGTTGGGGGTTTCCATCCTATGTACTTATTATTGCTGTCACCTATATTATGTATTCTAGACATCCTCAAAGCCTGATTATATTCTTCATATCTTTGAATGATATGCACCACCGGGTCCAGAGGTCGTTTGTACTCCATATTATGCTTCTCTTGATTCCTCCATGACCAAAGAACATGACACGTTATAATCCAAATGTTACTCCAACTGATTTTACTACTGCCCCTGTAGTTGAGATTAATATGGATCCAATCCCCAAAATCTGCTGTGAAGAAATCCCCTTGGATATCACTCGGCACCAGGCTCCTCCAAACCGGCTCACACTTTCGACAGTCCTGCATAGCATGAATTATAGTTTCACAAACGTTTCCACAGAGGGTGCACCCTGAACTCCCAAGACCTTTCTGGCTTTTGTTGAAATTCGTGAGTAAACGATCATGTTTGAGTAACCAAAGGAAACTCTTACATCTTTCCGGCACTGAAGCTTTCCAAATCATTTTCCAATCTTTGTCCACGATATCAGTGTTGTACCCAGCTATTCATTTAAACATCTCCTTAATTGAGAATTCCTGCATACCGGTACCTGCAAAAGAACAAACGCCAATATAATTCTCCATGCTTGGAGGCACACAAGCTTTGATTTTTTCAATCCACGTCACTGGCATCCAACTGGCCATCGAATTGGTATCCCACTCCCCAGCCTGGGTTACAAGATCACTGACTTTGGCATTCATCATGTTATTTGGAATAAACTCCAGCTGTTCCCTCAATCTCAAATCATGCCCTAGCCAAATATCATCTCACGCCCTAATGCTCCTCCCATCTCCAACAATCCAGAACCCCACTGATTGCATTAGTGGGACAGTTCGAACAACATCCCGCCATAAGCTTGAATCCGTGCTTCTTGCACTCAAGCTCACTGTGCTATCTTGAGTAATGTATTTGCTCCTGAGGACTTTTCACCAAAGAGCATCTGACTGGCTCAGCATATTCCATCCTAGTTTCATAATGCACACCTGATTTAGGACGTTCAAATCCCGAAGCCCCACTCCTCCAAGATCCTTAGGAAGTGTTACTATGTCCCACGAAACTGCATGCATCTTACGTTTCTCAACCGTGTCCCCCCACACAAAGCCTCTTTGAAGTTTATGAATTTGATCAATGCAAGAATTTGGAAGGCTATTAGTCATCATGGGATACAATGGTATTGCTTCAATAATGCTTTTTGCCAAAGTCAGCCTTCCAGCTAATGCCATGGTATTCTTCTTCCAGCCACTAAGTTTCGCAGCAACCTGATCAACAAGATACTGACAGTCTTGTTTTTTAAGTTTTTTCCCACTTAATGGCACACCCAAATACTTTCCAAAATTATTCACTCTACGGAATCCTGACATGTGCTGAAGAGTGTTTTGCAACCTCCTGCTCACGTTCTTTGAAAAGAGTATGCTAGTTTTTTCATGGCTAATTTCCTGTCCAGACATTTTGCAAAAAGTACCAATCGTCTCCAAAACACAATCCATTTGTTTCTCGCAAGCTTCACCAAAGATCAAGAGATCATCAACAAACATAAGATGAGAAATCATAACTCCATTTTTCCCCAACTTAATACCTTTCCATCTTTTGCTCACAACTTCATCTTCAATAAGATGAGACAATTTATCCATGCACATGACGAATAAATATGGAGACATCGGATCACCTTGTCGAATACCTCGTTGCGGCCTAAAAAACTCGTTTCTGCTGCCGCTCCAGTTAACATTAGTTTCAACACTGGAGAATGCATGCATAATGACGTTCATCATGTTTTTCGGGATTTGGATTTCTCGTAAAGTTTGCCAAATAAAATCCCAGCTCAGTTTGTCATAGGCCTTAGATAGATCAACTTTAATAGCAAACAAGCCCTTATTTCCTTTCAACTTATCCATAGTATGCATGGCCTCCTTAGCTATAATAATATTTTCATGTATCAGCCTGCCAGGTACAAAACCTGTTTGATAGGGGGTTATAAGTTTGTCCATGTCATTCTTCAATCTTTCAACCACTATTTTGCTCAGGGCTTTGTAGATGGTATTACACAAGGATATTGGTCTAAACTGCGACACCATGCTCGGGTGCTCTATCTTGGGAATAAGACAAATGTTTGTTTTGTTCACATTTCCAATCTCACTCGGGTATCCCATAATCTGCTGATGTAATTACAAACAGTTTCCCCAACAATCTCCCATGACTTTTGGTAAAAACCCGCTGGGAAGCCATCCGGACTCGGTGCTTTCCACGGCTTCATTGCAAATATGGCCTTCTTAACTTCTTCCTTACTCACCTTTCTATCCAATACATCCCTATCACTTTCTAGCAAAGTGGGATAATTGGTTTTTGTTTTCTTCCAGTAGGGCCAAGAATTTCCAGCAGTGAAAAGTTGTTTATAATATCCATTCACCAACTCCTTAATTTGGTCTCTGTCCTCTATCCAACCACCACTATTGTCTTTTAGCATGAGAATCCTGTTTCGCCTTCTTCTCGCAACAGACTATAAGTGATAATATCTCATATTACGATCTCCATCAGTTAACCACTTTGTTCTAGATCTCTGAAACCACATAAGTTCTTCTTGCCTCAAAATTAAATTCAGTTCCCTTTGTAGATTTTTCTTAATGTTCAACAGGCCTGAGATATTGTTGTTGTTATGAATGCCTTTTTGAATACCTTGAAGCCTAGCCATGATTCGTTTTTTTACTTTCTGCACATACTGAATCGAATGCGTTTTCCACTCTATAGCATCAACTTCTATTTTCTTAAGGTTGTTGATAAGATCATCCTTCTTATTCCAATAACTTTTCAGCCTCTCATTATAATTGTGTTCAACCATCCAAGCACTTTCAAAACGGAATGGTTTGTTCATCTTCTCATAATTGCTACAATGAATACCAATCATAATAGGATGATGATCAGAAAAATCAACCCTAGTTAACACTTTCACCTGAGCATCAGTGAACTTCAACCTCCAATCCTCATTACCCAAAGCTCTATCCAACCTTTCATAGATCCTCTGCCCACCTTGGAATATCGGACCTCTCCAAGTAAATCGAGGCCCACTTGCACCTAAATCAGCTAACTTACACATGTCCATGTTATCACGAAACAAACTGCATCTTCTGTTTGACACTAAACTTCGGCCCTTTTTCTCATAAACAAATGCAATGTCATTAAAGTCACCAGCCATAAGCCACGGTTTCTCATTCTCGTTTGCAATAGCTATCAACTTCTCCCAAAGCATTCTTCTTCTCCCCTCATTAGGGCTAGCATAAACTGCCGTGAAAACCCAGTCATGTCCTTTCCTGTCCAGAATTTTAAGATAAATATATTGATTCCCACTGCACAGCACACTAACCTTCAGATAATCTTCCTTACTTGCCACCAACATTCCCCCTGCGAAACCCATGTTCTCAATGATGAAAAACTGTTGGAACCCCAACTTCTTAAGCGGCCCATGCAGTCTCTTCGGATCACTTCTAGTTTCCATCAGCACAAATATCTTTGGTTTGTAAATATCAGTGTAATATTTATAAAACCTATAAAATTCCTTTCCCGCTGCACCCCTACAATTCCAGGTTATAATGTTTATTTGTGAATTCATAATAAACACGGGATTGAACAAGCATCTAAAACAAGCATCTCAGCACATCTCAGGTGTCTCTACAACCACCTCTTCATCATTACCAACCTCTTTTCCTTGCAAGTCATCTTATCAAATATGCACTCATCTCGTACAATTGATTGACTTCCTCCATTACTAGAGTCATTAACAACTGTCAGCATTGCTTTTTCATCTAGAGGTCGTGTCACAAAGGAATTAGGAAAAGAAAAGTCTCTTCTTTTATCCCTATTATTGGATACATCAACATGAATTTGATTAAACTGCTTTTCCAAATCAAAATTAGCCATACTTTTATTCAGGCTAATATTGTTTTCCTCTAGAAAGTTCAGGTTCTTTTCTTTATCAAAAACACCTTCTATGGCCCTCTTCATAGCTTCATTATTTTTGTCTGTTAATATAGTTCTCCCACGTGCTGCCAAACTGCTTTGATTTTTGTCTCGTCCCTTGTTATCCACTTGTTTCTTATTCTTTTTTCCGTGCATGGAACTTTTCCGCTGAACCACTCCTTTGCCGCCAGGTGTTACCATTTCCTCTATAACTGTTACCATATTTGTCTCCTTATGAATATCACTATTGTCTTTTTCCGACAAAAAAGCACCCTCCTTAATATTCTTGTCCCCCTGCCCTTCTCTCTCCTTGCTGACCTCATTATTACCCTTGTTCATCATTATTTTTTTTTCCAATCATAACGTCATTATTTTTTTCCACGAAATTTGCATGCCCATAATTACTATCCTTTTTTGTCCCGCTCGTTTCTCCTTCCTCCCCGTTCAGCGCTGAAAATCGGGAACCAAATTTTCCACTCCCAGCATTATGTGGAATTTGCTTCTTCTTGGTGTCCAGAATCTTTTTTCCACGCCGTTGTTTTTGAACCACTTGCCACGGACCATCCTGCTTGTTGTTTCTTCCCGCTTCAACCATCGGCATGGCTTGCCCATCTTTTCCTTCTAACGTGACCTGATTATTCACCTTAACCAGCTCTATACGTTTTTCCGGACATCCATATCTGTAATGACCAAATCTGCCACAGCTAAGACATAACATATGAAGTCCTTCATATTCAATTTTGTACATGCTCCCCTTGATAGAAAACATAGTAAGCAAAGGTTGTGACACATTAACTTCGATATATATCCTCGCATATTTTCCTCGTTCTCTCTGCAACGTATTCTTGTCCACTTTGATTGTTCTTCCTACAAGATCTCCAATAACATGCAAGACCTTTGAATCATAATATTCAATAGGCAAGCCTGAGATTCTGATCCAAACTGCCACCTCTTTTATTATTGCACTCTCCAGGTGAATATCTGGAGACCATTCTTTCACAGTTAAATAATTGTCGTATATAAACCATGGTCCTTCAGCAAGCGCCGCATTCTTGTCACCCTCATGTGTGAAAGCCACAAGATAATAGTCATTGCTAAGATCTATAATACTGATGATGCCTTTCCTAACCTACATTTGTTTAAGCCGCACCTCCAAAGCTTTGTACCCTATCCTTCTTCCTAGCAGTTTCACTATTACTCCCCTCTTCCATGGCCGTTGAATCCTTTTCTCCTCAGACTGAGAAAGAACAATCTGAGGGCACTCATACCCCTTATTTGATCTTTCTGGACTTTTATCCCATCTAGCATGCCCTCAATCTCTTTGCTCTATGTTTCTTCTTGATCCGTTTGGTATATTTTGCATATACCTAAATCACTTTCAAGCATTTACATATTAATTGGTAGCCATTATTCCCATACTAAAAAGCATTACACATTTTACTTTTTCATATGTACATAAACCATTTTCAAGCAGTTCCATAAACCACTTTTATACTTTACTACAATTCTAAAAAATGGTTTGTGCATTTGTATAATATGTCTACAATAACATGAAGTCTTCATTTTCTCTCCTTTCCATGTCACTTTTCTTTTTTACTGTTTCTCTTTCTATTCTAAAAAATGTTCACAAAAACAATCGAGAAATGGTCAAGGTTATGACAACAATCGGTTTGTCCATTTGTAAAATTGAACTCTGATTTGTTATCATGGAACTCTTGATTATTACTATTGTTTTTGGATTTTATTTTGTTCACTTTTATTCCACTATTTTTGTGATATGTGATATAATGATATTTTTTTACTATGATTTTGTTTTTAAAAGTATTTTCAATAGACTAAACAAAGTGAATGTAATTACCACCATTGTGTCTTAATCAATCTCTATCCACTTTCTTTCTGTTTTTTCCCTTTCAGTTTTGGTTGAAATTTTTATTTTTATATGATTTATGTTTTGCCCTTTAAAAATTAAACATAAAACACTAATAAGAAGATGCAGTTTTTTAAAGGTGATTGCAGTTACAGAGTTGGTTTTTTCATTTGTTTTATAAACCTGAGGATAGTTAACAATTACAATATAATAAATAGCTACAAGACACGGTTCATTAAATAAGAAAACATTTTAAGAAATTAGTTGAATATTTGTTCTATGATGATTGTTCTAAAAAATTCTATTGCACATTTATAACTATGTTTTAATTTCTTCTTTCTATAACTTTCTTTTAAACTTATTTTTTCTCTTTATTGGTTGAATTTATTTATTTCATTTGGATTTTTTATTGTTCTTGCTTTCATTTATCTTTATTTTTTTTAGAAAAAATTATCTATTAAATATAGAGTAAAGAGACTGCAATTTGATGATGGTGAGATAAACCATAATTAAATTGTAAGAATAAATATGTTACTTTAATTTTTTTTCTTATTTGTTTGTGTTAATTTTTTAGTATTTATTTTATTATGTTTTGTTATATGAACTTTTAAATGATGATGACACATTAATGAATGTTGTATATATTATTTTGTGTTTAACACGTTTAAATTTATATAAAACACAACTTGATGATGGTGAGATAAACCGTGATTAAATTGTAAGGATAAATACTAGTCTCATTTTTTTCTTATTTGTTTGTGTTAATTTGTTAGTATTTATTCTATCATGTTTTGTCATAGAAACTTTTAAATGATGATGACATATGTTTTATATATCGTTTTGTTAGTACAATAAATATAATTTAAAAGTATTTATTTTTATTTTAGTTTCTATCTTTGAGATTTATTTCTTCTTTCACTTTTTTTTTTACAATCTATAAAAATATTTGAGACAATATGTTAGAAATGGTGCAGATGCAAATTATAGTGCAAGTACTATATTTTTAAGCGAGAGAGAGAGAGAGGGGGGAGAGCGAAAGAAGAGGGAAAGAGAGGGAAATAGGGGGAGATAGTGGATGGAGAAGGAGAAAGGAAGGAGACATAGGAAGAGGGAGAGATAAATATGGGGGGGAGGGGAGAAAGGGTGAGAGAGAGAGAGAAAGGGGAGGGAAAGAGAGGAAAATAAGGGGAGATAGGGGATGAAGAAGGAGAAATGGAAGGAGAGAGGGAGAGAGAGAGAGAGAGAGAGAGAGAGAGAGAGAGAGAGAGGAAGTGGGAGAGAGAGAGAGAGATGGAGGGGAGGGAGGTGAGAGAAAGAAGGTGAGAGAGGGAGAGAGAGAGAGGGGGGAAGGGAAAAATAGGTAGGGAGGGGGAGAGGAGATGATAGGAGATGGGAAAGAGAGGGGAGGGGAGCTGAGAAAGAATTGGGAAGGAAGGGAGAAAGAGAGAGGGAGAGCGAAAGGGGAGGGATAGGGAGGGGAAGGGAGATGGAAGAGGGAGGGAGAGATAGAAAGGGGATGGAAAGGGAGAGAGAGATAGAGAGAGAGGGAGAGAGAGAGAGAGAGAAGAGTGGGGAGGGAGACTTTATTTAACACTTAATTGTTTAGAATTGTTAAATTGGTCTCAAAAACATTTTTTTTAGTGCTGATTACTCGGCCTTCGGTAATAAATTTTGAAAACATATTTAAAGTGAATATTTTAGCATCTTACCTAGTTTTTAAATAATTGTATTCAAATGATATTCTTTTTAAGGGTACATATGTGAAAAATATCATAAAAGAGGTGCTCTCTCAATAGAAATCTATTAGTTTAATATCACAAAATGGTAAAACTACTATATATAATAATTTCACTTAAACAATTTTAAAACATACATATATCATCTTGATTTTAATTTTTCTAATTGGGTCTAAAAAATATTATTCTTAAGGCGGCGTACAATAAAAACCTCACAAAAATATACAGACATTTATTTTTCCTTTCTGTGCGCACTTAAAAAAGTGGACAAACGGGCACTCCCGTGCCCGTTTGAACGCTAGTTATTAGAAATCCATTACAAGTTACTCTATCTGATATGAAATATTACCACAACGAATATTTTATATCTCATTTATCATATTTTCAATACTTTTTTTGTCGATTTTTCAATAATTTAAAGAACATTAAATTATGGATTAATTAGAAACGAGAATGAAATGATGATAGTCTTATGAACGATTAACAACCGAAAATGAATTTCAAGAATTCAAAATTGAAATGCAAGAAAGAAATCAGAAAAGCGAGTGTGTATAAATGAATTTAAATGGAAAGATTAGAATGAAGATGATTCTTGATACCTGGTCTGCAGAAAGGAGAAGTTCCGCTGGTTTTCTGCAAAAAAATAAATAAAAAGTGGTGATATGAAATGGAACAAACCTAACAATCAATCAAGTTTTCAAATAAAATAAGAGTCTTGTGTTTGTAAAGATCAAGTTTGTTCACAAATTACATTTGACAATTAAGAAGATTTGAACTCTATGAAAACTATAATATCTACGAAATACACCGAAAGAAATTTGTTAAATAGGAGAATGGAATGACAACAAAAATAAAACAGTGACAATAATGTAAGTCGCATATACACGATACTCAATTTGTTTTATTTGGATGACAATAAAACAAATTTTCTTGCGAATCAAGAATTTGCAGGAAAATCCGTAGGATAGCCTGTGAATTTTGATGCAGAATATATATTTCGAATAAAAAATCAATCAACATTACATAATCCGCAAGTAGATTCGCAGGAAATTTTTATGCGGATTTTGCTGCGAAATTTCTCTTTTGAATAAAAAACTAAACTGCATTACAAAATCCGGAGGTCATTCCGCAGGAACATTTTCTGCGGATTTTGCTACAAATTTTCTATTGTTTTATATTTTATTACTTTTTGAATTAAAAAATAATGTAAAATATTTTTCTTTTAAAATAAAATATATTTTTCTTTTGCAAAAAATTTAATACATTTATATGTTTTATAAAAATAATATTAATTTTTTAAAATTTAATAAAAGCTAGTTTTTTAAATTTAATGTAATTTTTCAATTTATATTTTAATAAATGGTATGATAATTTTGAAAAATTAAATTAGATAATATATAGAAAAATTGAAAATAAAAAAATATTTTCCAAAACTTTGAATTGTGCTTGGTACTCCTTGATAAAGAAAGTTTGGCCGAGTTTAAACTATTTTTTTTAGTTTAAAATTCAAATTAATTTTTTAAAAATAATTTAGTATGTGATTCTTAATTTTCTGAAATTAAAAATATAAGCTTATTTGAATATAATTTAGTATGTAATTCTTAAACTTGTATTTTAATAAAATAAAAGGTATAAAATTATGAAAAATAAAATTAATAAAAGGTATAAAAATTTTGAAAAATCAAATTTCGATAATCCACGTTCTACTTCCTATAGAGCCAAAAAATCTAGCACTAGCTCAAATTTTCTTTCTGTTTTACTTTTGTGTTTATAAAAAAGGGATTTTATTCAAATTTTGAGTTTGCTTGTAACTTTAGCTTAAGTTTTGATTTTGTGGCTGAACTTGTTGCAAGAGCGGTTAATACATTTTCAATCCAAGTTCACTAACTCTTTGATTCGGTGTAAAATTTTTTATATCTAAGAGATTATATAAATATGGGAAATGCTAACTAGTGTTCTTAGGGCATTCTTTAAGTGATTAAAGTGATAAGTTTTTATTAAAATGCGTGTATTTAATGCATTGAAAATGTATTAAAAATTGAAATATTGACTTTTATAAAGAATATTTTCTTTTTTTAGTATGCTTAAAGAGTGCCCCGAGGGCATTGGTTAGCAAGACCCTATAAATATACGTATAGAACCCTTTTTAATTTATTGACACGATAGATTGATGATTTTTTATTGGATGACAGTGTAAAGTCATTTTACACTGTGATTGCATATCTATAAAACCCTTTTTAATTTATTTCTACATAATTTATCTAATTTTACATTTTAGTAGAAATAAATTTTAATGAGTATTAAAAGTATTATAATTTTTTCTTAAACTATTTTATTTTATCATTTTTGCCTTTAATATTTTCTTTTTTATTTTCCCATTATGCAAAAATGTGAACATGTACTCTGCTATCTTTTTTCTCCCTGAAAACCCTTCATCTATTTTACCTCTCATCCTCCTCACGTAACAACAACAACAATACACCCAAACTCTTCATCTATTTTTTTTTCAGAAAAAATCAATAGAACAAACAACCAACAATCGGATTCAGTTTTCGATTTTGAATTGTTTCAATTTCGGTTTCGCGGTTCTATTTGAGCTTCACAGTTATGTTTGGTGATCACGAAGGTTTTTGTTCAAAATCGAGTTGTTACTCAGTTCTGTTTTGGTTCGAGTTTGGATTCGAGCAAAGCTTTTTTGCGGTCCAGATTTTGCATTCGAGCCAAGTATTTGGTACATGTTTGTATCGATTTCAAATCGAGTTTTGTTTCAGTTCAGAATTTGATTTACGTTTTCTGTTCATAATTGGTTGCGCTTTGGAATTATTGCATTTTTACGGTTTCAAATCTATTACGGGTTCTACTAAAGTTTGATTGTGATTTGATTTCGCTGCATATTTTGTTTTGAATTAAAATTAATGCAGATTTCATCCTCGCAAGATGTTGATGATTATGTTCAAATCACTGAGTGTGAATTGGTTATGATGTTGTCGTTATTTCTGTCTTGGATTCCAGGGAAACGACACCAAGATGAGGTATAAACATTGATTTTTTCTCTCTACGTCGATGCATTACTATAACTATACCTATCTATAAATATCATATTTTGTTTGATTGATGAATAAAGTGCAGAGTTTTCAGCAACTTCGCAAGCTATTGTTTCTTTTGTTGATGTTAGTGCTTTTGAGGATTGGCTTTATGTTTGGTAAAACTAATTTAGCATCAATAGAATAAATGGAATTATAACTTGTAAGAGAAAGCAGGTGGAAGCTCTATTTAATGGAGAAACATGTTGTGTTGAAATGTTTCAACATCTGGAATAACATGATGTCGAAGAAGATGTCGTGACATAGTAGTTGAGCTAACAGTTTGGATTTTGTTATAAATGAAACAGAATATTCCTAAAATATTGAATCCTATGTGGATCTATATCTAAGGAGAACATTTAGGAAACTAAATGTGGAAAGATTTTATAGGAGAATCTGTTGCAAAAGTGTAACAACTTATTGTTGTTATTTGGAGCATATTTTATGGAGATATTTGCGGTAAATATCTTGGAGATATTTGTGGAGAATATCTTGGAGATATTTGTGGAGAATATGTTGGAGCTTATATTGTGGAGCAATTTTAGCAACAGTTTGTTATGTCAGTTTGTTATGATTTAAAGGTCAAAAGAATCAAGACAGAATATTGAAGATTCAGCTGTTTCTAATTTAGGAGATAAATTTCGAAACTTGTGATTGAAGACCTTTCTTTTTGCAGAAGAATTCTGCTGATTTGTAACAGCAAATAAAGCTGTGATTGAAGGCCCAAGTCCAGTTGGGAATATGTTATAAATAGGAAGCTTTGTAACCTAGTTTGCAAGCTAGCCATGTATTGACAAGATGTAGTTTTTAGGGTTAGCCGTGTAAGTGAACCACCCGAGTTGTGGGATGGTCACTGATTTGTGCCTCGAAGCCTGTAGGTAAGAGGTTTGTTTTACTCACTCAGAAGCTGTGAAGTAATGAATGCAGTTTTGTTCTTGGAGGAAGCTTTTAAGCAACTTTGGGTGATCATTATTTGTGTGCTTAGAATGTTGGAAATTAGGTCGTCGATGCAATGGCTGAGGTGTTGACTGTTAGACATCATTGCTATGATTTGGAGTGGAATGGAGATATTCTATATCTAGAGAAAACCTAGGTAGAAGGGTCATTGGGTAATGATTAAGTGAGAAGTTGTAAACGGGGGAGTTTTGCTTTGAATTGATACTGCTAATAGTGGACTTCATCCCTGGCTTGGTAGCCCCTAGAGTAGGTTGGTTAGACTGAACTGGGTGAACAATTCTGTTGTATTCTTTAATTTTCTGTAATGTTTTATTTTGCCTACCTTGTCTGTTTTATAATGTCAGATGAGATGTCACGACATCCATATATGACATCTGAATTCTGTCTTACCAGAATTTCAATTGTTATTAGAGCAGGCATCGTATCTGTTTCTGGATGAGATCCATGGGGGATACTTTCTGGTTGTGTATAAGGTAGAAGATTGTTTGAATAAGGAGTGTTCATATTGTATGGTCCCTTGAAGTGGAGGATGGATCTATTTGTGGAAGACTAGACCAACCTGACCAAGAGCCATTGTACCTTCTTGATAAAAGAAGATTAGGATGCTTGGACAAGTAGATTAAATTCAGAAACTTCATGCGGGAGTGAAGACTTTGGATTATTTTGTTCAATAATTATACACAGAGAAGAGTATTATCAAAAGCTTCATGCGAGAGTGAAGACTCTGATAAGGTAATCTCTATAATTAAGGATTATGATCAGGATTTGATGTTGGGAGTAGGGTCTAGAATGTAGCTTGTTGAAGAAGCAAGCATATTGTAGGGTTGATTTACTTTCAATCCGTGGATGTCATGCTTACAATTAAAATATGAAGTAAGAAGTGTGTGAATTCTGTTGAAGTATGGCTATTTTCCGCTGCATAGCCTCTGGTGCAACCCCTATTGTAAAAGAAAGATTCTAGGGTTATTTATATTCAACCGAATGTATGGCAGAACCTTACAGATGTAATTAAAGTGTCAAAGATACTTATGTAAACTCTGAAGTCCACTCATAATGGCATGGTTTATTAGAGCCGATGAATGTCAACTGATCAAATGATATTCATAATTATCTGCAAGTGTGAACCTTTAAGAGTTTCAAGGCTGGAGTGTTCCGAGAAGGAGGAACAGATGTCCTACCAGATGTTGGGACATTAGTACTGGTATGCAGCTACCAGCTGAAGAACATATGTTCTGGTGCTAAACTAATGTAGTGTGAGAATATTGGTTTGGAACCTACTCCTGGTCTGGAAGAGGAGACATCTGATTATAAGTTGATCAGGACATGATCAACATGTACTTCTCCTCCAAATCTTATTTTATGGGAGATTAGAAGTAAAAGCTCAATGCTAAAGAAGACTCATGAAGCTATTCCTTTCTGATCCTTTATGTTGAAATCAAGATGAGCTTATATCTGGTATCTTCTTATGATCAAAGGAAGCATACATGTGGATTTTCATTCATAACCATAGAGCGGTTGTTGGAGCTGAATATTGTGTCTCAACCACAATGAAATATGGTCACGAATGTTAACTGCCTTAGTTGTTATCCAGAAAGGGTAGTGTTTTATAGAATCAAGGAAGTCAAATGGCTCAGAAGAATCTGACTAAATTCAGTGTTATGTCATAACTAAGTCTGTTCCAGAAACCTAAATGAGGGATTCTCCTCTATAGGTACAGACTATGGCATCCATCATCTCAAATCAGAATAAAAGTCTGAAGAAAAGCTTATTGAGATGTTGGCTATTCTATTCCTTGATATGTCTGGATGTTGCTGATTATTACACTCTTTTGTTTCCACCCCAAGTGCTATGAATTAGATGTTAAAGATGTTAACCAAGAACCATGAAGGATGATGTCATATCAGATGTTACAACATCATATCAAGGTCTTCAGTTATTTGAAAGTATTTTTTTGCCAAGAGGAAAATATATAAGTGTGAATAGGTAATTAGTCAAAATGATCTAGTGTGAGTAGTCAATTCTAACTGACTAACTGATAAGTACTTTGACAGGAGACTTAGTACTTATTAGGTGTAGAACCTGGATGCAAGACTGTGAAGAAGAAATCAGTCAAGATGAACTAGTGTGACTAGTAAATCCTACTGAGTAACTAATAAGTACCTTGACGGGAGACTTAGTACTTATTAGAATCCCTTCCAGTTGTGTATTCAAGGACTAGTGTGAACTAAATGTTAATGTTCACAAGCTTAGAAAGTGTGGCAATGGTATCTGGTGAAGCATACTGATTTTGTTAAATATCTTGATGGGAGCTGGATATTTGCAATATCTGTATGAAGAGAAGAAGTATGTGATGAAGAAAAAGATCTGCATGAAAATACATCATCATTACTGTTGAAGACACTAGAGAGATAAGTTTCAGACTTATCTGCTGAAAATTGATTTATGGTTATACAATTATAGTTTCTTCTACTTCAAGTTGCAGAGTGTGGCAATCTGAATCTTGTGTAGCAAGAAAACTGAAGATTCTAAATTTGGAAACTGTGACAGATTCCAAATGTAGGGTGCTTCAAGGACGAACATCAAAGATGTCCTAAATTTGTATATCTCAGGGGGGAGTAAGAGAGTATGAAGATCAGCAAGGACAATGTTATTCTGCTTCTAATCAAATGGAAGGTCTCTCAAAGACTAATCTTTAAGCCAGAAGAACAATGTCATTCAAGATGTCAAAACATAACTCAAGACATGTTTTATCCTTGAAAACCATGAAGGATCATTCTTTGTATTATCATCTAAAAACATGTATTGATGGTGTGTATCACTTGTTCTGATATAGTACATGTTCCAACCTGTGCACAAGTCCACCTGATGCAGTTCTTTCTCAAATAACATCTCTTGGCCAAGACTTTTGTAAAAGTCCAGGCATGTTGTTTAAATTGCTCAGGTTTATAGAGTCTTTTCCGTTTCATTCTTTTGAGTCTTGTTTGAGTCTCTCATGTTCTTCTTTCAGATATGAGTAAAATCTAGAGTCTAGGTTTTGTTTGTCAAGTTGTGAGAAGCATAGGGTATAAGGATAGTGTTTAGACATTGTTAAGTCTGAGGTCATTCCTTGCAGTTGTTTTGCAAAGATATTCTTTTCAAATTTAGAGTCTTGTTTCGAGTCATGAACATATATTGTTTCTTGTGTTCAAAGTCATTCTATAGAGGTCTGGATCTCTTTGTCTGTAAATGGATAATCCAAGTGTTTAAATTTCTGTTAGTGAGTATCCTCTTATGCTCTAAAAGAGGATGTTGTGTCAATTTGTGTCGTATCATAGTTCTCACTTTGAGGGGTAGCATTTAGTATTTTCTTCCTCATGTGCATCATAGACTCAGTTTTCTCCTTCTCTAAGAAGATGATATTTGTGATGTCATGTTTCCTATGCTATAGTGAGTTCTCCTTCAACAAATCCTTTGTCTTATTATGGCTAAAAAGGGGGAGAAGCAGTAATGTTATGTTATCTCTGAAGAGCAACTTTTAAGGGGGAGAAACTTTGTGTAATCTGTGGGATCCTTAAAAGAAAGAGAGAACATTGGAGTTGGACCTGCCAGAAAGATGTCCTAGTATGATGTTTCAACATCATAAAAGAAGACTGAAGACTGTCACTTATAAAGTTTGAAATATCATACAGTGACAACTGAAGACTTCTAAATTGCTGCTAGTGAATTGTAAATGTTTAAACCCTTGCATTTTTTATGCTTCTGTAATACAAAGGTTATGTAAATTAGTTTTAGCCAGAATAAGCCAAATGGGGAGATTGTTAGTGCTTTTGAAGGTTGGCTTTATGTTTGGTAAAACTAATTTAGCAGCAATAGAATAAATAGAATTATAATTGCAAGAGAAAGCAGGTGGAAGTTCTATTTAATGGAGAAACATGTTGTGTTGAAATGTTTCAACATCTGGAATAACATGATGTCGAAGAAGATGTCGTGACATCGTAGTTGAGCTAACAGTTTAGATTTTGTTATAAAAGAAACAGAATATTCCTAAAATATTGAATCCTATGTGGAGCTATATCTAAGGAGAACATTTAGGAAACTAAATGTGGAAAGAGTTTATAGGAGAATCTGTTGCAAAAGTGTAACAACTTCTTTTTGTTATTTGGAGCATATTTTATGGAGATATTTGTGGTAAATATCTTGGAGATATTTGTGGAGAATATCTTGGAGCTTATATTGTGGAGCAATTTTAGTAACAGTTATTTATGTTAGTTTGTTACGATTTAAAGGTCAAAAGAATCAAGACAGAATATTGAAGATTCAGTAGTTTCTAATTTAGGAGATAAATTAGGAAACTTGTGATTGAAGACCTTTCTTTTAGCAGAAGAATTTTGCTGATTTGTAACAGCAAATAAAGCTGTGATTGAAGGCCCAAGTCTAGTTGGGAATAGGTTATAAATAGGAAGCTTTATAACCTAGTATGCAAGCTAGCCGAGTATTGACAAGATGTAGTTTTTAGGGTTAGCCGTGTAAGTGAACCACCCAGGTTGTGGGATGGTCACTAATTTGTGCCTCGAAGCCTGTAGGTAAGAGGTTTGTTTTACTCACTCAGAAGCTGTGAAGCAATGAGTGCAATTTTGTTCTTGGAGGAAGCTTTGAAGCAACTTCAGGTGATCTTTATGTATGTGCTTAGAATGTTGAAAATTAGGTCGTCGATGCAGTGGCTGAGGTGTTGACTGCTAGATATCATTGCTATGATTGGGAGTGGAATGAAGATATTCCATATCTAGGGAGAACCTAGGTAGAAGGGTCATTAGGTAGTGATTAAGTGAGAAGTTTTAAACGGGGGAGTTTAGCTTTGAATTGATACTGCTAATAATGGACTTCATTCCTGGCTTTGTAGCCCCCAGAGTAGGTTGGTTAGACCGAACTGGGTGAACAATTCTGTTGTGTTCTTTAATTTTCTGCACTATTTTATTTTGCCTACCATATTTGTTTTATAATGTCAGATCAAATGTCACCACATCCATATATGACATCTGAGTTCTGTCTTACCAAAATTTCAGTTGAGAATGGGTATTAATATAATGACTCATAATTTTTATTACATTATTGTTAATTATAGGGTCTTGAATCTCTAAACCCAGAACTGATTATTGATGACAAATTTAAGCTGGTAAGTTTCCTACTTAAAAATTCCCTGGTCTTTTAGAATTTGATTAGTTAAGTACTAGATAATATCATCTGAATCTGTTGGAAGTTATTTAGATCATCTGCTGGTAACTTGTATGTTTATTGTAATACTTCGTTTAGGATTGGGCAGATAAGAATAGTAAGTCCTTAAACGTGTGCAACATAATCACAATAGCCTTTGAATGTATCAAAATGACGAAAAAGATACACCAATGTGTCTTTTGTTTGTCAATTTGCTCCATATTTGACAGATAACTATGATATTGTATTTCACCTACAAACTCTAGCTACATAAACTGACTTTAATAATTTTTTCGTTATTCTTCCATTTAATAACTTAATCAAAACTCAGGATTCAAATGACTTCTTTTTTGTTTTTCTCTTCTCCAAATCGACGATATGAAAATTTAATTGTTGTTATGGTTCATTGTTGTCTACAGATTGGTGAATACGAGGAGACAATTGGAACATGTATCGCATTTGAAGAACAGGGTAAGTTACATTTCATGGATGCAGAATACTTCTGAAGATAAATATTAGGTCTTGGAAATTATGTTATAGATACTCTGATAGTCTACACTTGGAAGATACTGATAAGGGTTGTTGATTTGTGGGTTGTTAAGGGAAAAACATGACAACAACACCTTGAGATGATCATTCAAGATGGAAAGGTTTGGTTTTTTCAAATATTAATTTCTTAAATGAACTTTGTGCTGATTCACTTTGGAAACAAAATATTTGTGATGCACTTTTAAAAAAATATAAGAGTCTACCATTGATGTGTTTAATTATTTGTTCATAAGTTTCTATAATTTTAAAACTCACATAGACCTCATATGGTGTTTCAAACATATAACAAATGAGTAGAACCATTTTTCTTGTTGTTTTTACATTCTATGACTTATGTAGTTTTGTTTTGTTTCATTATTTGTTTGTCTTATTCTGTTTTTATTTAGGTTTACTTGTTCATCCAGATGTCAACATGAGTTCTAACATTACCAAGGTTTTTTACCATTCCGATATGTAGAGTCCTACCATTGATGTGTTTAATTATTTGTTCATAAGTTTCTATAATTTTACAACTCACATAGACCTCATATGGTGTTTCAAACATATAACAAATGAGTAGAACCATTTTTCCTATTGTTGTTACATTCTATGACTTATGTAGTTCTGTTTTGTTTCATTACTTGTTTGTCTTATTCTGTTTTTATTTAGGTTTATTTGTTCATGCAGATGTCAACATTAGTTCTAACATTACCAAGGTTTTTTACCATTCTGATATGTAGAGTCCTGCCATTGATGTGTTTAATTATTTGTTCATAAGTTTCTATAATTTTACAACTCACATAGACCTCATATGGTGTTTCAAACATATAACAAATGAGTAGAACCATTTTTCCTGTTGTTGTTACATTCTATGACTTATGTAGTTATGTTTTGTTTCATTATTTGTTTATCTTATTCTGTTTTTATATAGGTTTATTTGTTCATGTAGATGTCAACATTAGTTCTAACATTACCAAGGTTTTTTACCATTCTGATATGTAGAGTCCTGCCATTGATGTGCTTAATTATTTGTTCATAAGTTTCTATAATTTTACAACTCACATAGACCTCATATGGTGTTTCAAACATATAACAAATGAGTAAAACCATTTTGCCTGTTGTTGTTACATTCTATGACTTATGTAGTTCTGTTTTGTTTCATTATTTGTTTGTCTTATTCTGTTTTTATTTAGGTTTATTTGTTCATGCAGATGTCGACATTAGTTCTAACATTACCAAGTTTTTTACCATTCTGATATGTAGAGTCCTACCATTGATGTGTTTAATCATTTGTTCATAAGTTTCTATAATTTCACAACTCACATAGACCTCATATGGTGTTTCAAACATATAACAATGTAATGACTAGAACCACTCTGCCTGATTTTGAATCATTCTACGAACTATGTTAGAATGTTTTTGTTTCATTCTTTCTTAGTTTAATTATGTTTTTTTTAGGTTTATTTGTTGAGCCATATGTAAATATTAGTTATAACATTACCACAGTTTTTGCCTTTTGTGATATTTGGAAATTGAAACATGCCACAGGGTGATCGGATCCACATCACGACTTGGAGCCGAGATTTCAAAGATTGGATTGAACAAGTCAAAGAGCATGAAACATATTCCCTTTATAATGGAGAGCCTATTCTGAATGATGGACCTTTCAAAGTTTGTCCTAACCCACTCAAACTTGTATTCAATGGAGGGACTACTATGACAATTATGGCGATTTCAGAAATACCGACTCATAAGTACAACTTTCACCCTATTGAAAAGTTTCTCAAAGGAAGCTACAAACCTGACATGTTATACGGTAATTATCTACTATACTAAAGTTGTTTTGAGTAAAATATGCAATAAACCTAGGGAGAGGCCTTCCTGATATGGCAATCCACATGTTTCTATATTGCTTTTCGAGAAACTCTCAATGTAGTACCCTTTGCAGATGTCATTGGGGTTTTACAGGATGTGCTTAAGACGCAAATGGGTAGTGGTGGTAGGAAGTCTTGCGTCAATATCACTTTACGTGATATTGAAGGAAATGTGATCGAGGTTGCGTTATGGGATGATTACTGCAAACAGTTTATGAACTACAATACCCCTGGAAAGATGGTTGGTCCTACTATTACCGTCTTGACACATGCATGGTGCAAAACAAACACAGGTTGCTATCTTGGTCCATAACATATTTGATGTTTCCATTTATGTACTTGCTCCATGTTTATGTACTTGCTACATGTTTGTTAGTGCCATTGTTATACTTGAAGATGCTCTGTTCTGTTTCATTATAAACTTGTGTCCTTTATTCTACAGTTTCTGGAGCACCAAGTCTCTCAAATGCATGGAATGGCTCTAGACTTCTCTTGAACTTGGACCATCCCCAGGTTGATGAATTCAAAGAAAGGTATGATCTGTAAACATACTCATTATTATTACTACTATTATTACCCTATCAATACAAGATTTATTTTAATAATTGCCCTTTCAGCTTTGGAGAAAATGAATTGTCCAATGTACCTGCGCTTTCGCTGTCATTAACTTGTGAATCGTCCCTTCAAACTTCTAACAAATGTTGGACCAGCCTCAATGAAGTCAAAAGTATCCGTGCAATCTATGAAGGACGAAAGGTACAACTGATATCAATTTCGTTGCGAGTTTTTTCCATACAAATTAACCTGGCATGTCATACTCAATGCTTATATGTATATTCTTCTATGAAATAGGACTGTTTTGCAACCACCATTGGCACGACCAAACGTTTCAGAGCTTCCAAGTTTGGATGGTATTTTGAGTCATGCCCTGGCTGCAAAGCTTCTAACAAGTCACAAGGTGAAAATTTTGAATGTCCATGCGGAATTACCAATGTCGAACCCGCAACCAAGTGAGCCCAACTTAACTCAATGTTCAACTATATAACATTCTGCCTACTATTTCATGATTATCTAATTTTATACATTTAATTTTCTTATAGATTCTAAATTGAACTTGAGCTTGAGTATGATAACCACAAAGGTACTTTTGTTTTTTGGGACAAAGACGTTATCCCTTACACGAAATTGAATGCTAAGGAGTTAAGACAAGTTATGAAGAAGGTTAGTTAGAACTTCCAACAATCTTATTTCAACTTTCGTTTGCTTGAAATCTGATTTCTAATATATTTTGTATTGTGGTCCATAAGCTGGAGAAGACAACCCTAAGATTTGGCTTGTTCACCTCGATGTGTTGTTGAATAAAGAATTGGTCTTCTGTGTCAAATATCAATAGTTCTACGAGCAATTCTCTGTCGTAGCAATACTTAACGAGGACAACCTTTTCAACATGTTTGACAACTACCTCTGCCCTAATGAGGTATTACACCCGTTGATATAACTTTAATGTTCGCCGTATATGTTTATTATGTAAATCTATTTTAAGAAAAGCATGTTTTTTTGTACAACTAACTTTAAATGCCGCTGTTGTGGAAAATCAAACCAAAAATGATATTGATCATTCAATCCAAGCAACTGTAAGTCATTTCAAAATTTATCTACATTACATGACTTCATTCTTTATCATACTATCCAGGGATGTTAATTTTTTTCCAATCTTTTTACTAGGAAACACAATTTGAAGAAGTAGAATAGTCTGCACAACCATCCTTGGATGCAAACTATTCAGGGAGCTCATCTGCGAGCTCTAGCTCGACTCCTGCCAAAAGGGTTGCTACATAATCAATTGTTAGTAAACTCATGCTGGCTGAAGAACTTACCCCTAAACAATCGGCTACTAAAGCCAAACCTGGAAGGAAGACTAAGCATGTAAAGAAGGAGTAATTTGATGGGCCTCTTTCAGATGTCATTTCTTTTTGGATGCAACTTATTATTTGACACCTCCTTTGTAAGAAAATTATTCAAGTAATATGTATTTTGTATGTTAATTTGTGTGTTGATGCATGGAGTATGTCATTTCAGCAGTATTTTAACTCCTAAACTTAATATTTAGGCCCCTCTTAATGTTTTTTTCCATGTTCCTTCATTAAACTTAACTGCAATATATATATATATATATATATATATATATATATATATATATATATATATATATATATATATATATATATATATATATATATATATATATAGTTCATGTTGTTTTTTATGTTTCAAATATTAATGCTAAATAACTTGGCTTGATTTTATCTTTTGTCGGCTGATATACATAGGTTAGAACTAGAGCTGTCAAAATGGGCTAGCCCATATGGGCCGGCCCGCCCAGCCCGAAAAATCATAGGGCTTGGGCCTTAAAATTAGAGCCCATATTTTTCAGTGCCTTTTTAGCCCAACCCTAAAAAGCCCTCTACCCATTAGGGCTAGCCCATATGGGCCGTGATTAGCCCATCGTCCTCCTTAGTTTTATTTCTGGATTTTTTGCTTCACTTTTCTTTGCAAAATATCTCTACAATGTTCTTCTGAGATCTAAAAGCCAAAATAAGAACAATACAATACTTTAGCTTGTAAGGAGAGAGAAAGCTTTGAATGTGTATATTAATTAATTATATTTAAATAAATATACACACGTTAGGCATACAACCAGTGTATTGATGTCTGAATTTATAGGCTTTGGACAGTCTGAATTTATTGATGTCTTTCTCTTAGTCTACTCACATCATACCTCAGAATTAATTAAAAATAATAGAGTGCATTGAACTTCGGGCGGGCTCGGTTACCGATGGGTGAATTTAACAAAACCGACCCGCCCGTTTGAAACCACACCAAACTGAATAAATTAATTTAATGACCCGTGATCCGTTTTCACCCGCCCAATTGTTGTTTTTTGTCTCCGGTTTATGCGGTTTCGGGCGGGTAGCGGGTATCTGTCCACCCCTATGTGCTAATACCTATTGTGTTGACTACCCGGCTACATATTGGCGGACCAAAAGATGATTTTTGCTTTTACCTACATTTTGGATGAATCATAGTACAAAGTCTTATCAACCTTAAATGCTAAGGTAAGTATTTCATGATAATCCCCTGGTATTAATGCTGGAATTTGCTTTTCTGATGTACCTTATCATAAAGTACAACTACACTTTACATAGTATGTCAAAAGGATAAAATGAATCGGCTGGAAATTTGTGCCTTTGCTTGAAATATTTACTTTTTCTTGGAGTGGAGCAGACTGCTGGAAAGTAAAGGGTGGCAGTCTGTTTCCAAATAAATAATTACACAAAGAAGCAATGTTGGTAACCGAAATGATGGATATTTGAGCTTGAATCAGACTTACATTTTTCTTTTAGGCGGTTTTAACATTTATCTTTCAGTATCACATTTCTTAAGTAATTTTTTTCATGTTTTTGTAGAGTAAAGTCTGATAACTCAAAATATCAAGTTAACATAATTACCATTCAGCTACAGACTGTGCACCATAATTTCTTTTTGGCTTTTACCTTCATCTTGGATGAGCCTAAGTACAAAGTCTAATCAGCCTTAAATTTTAAGCTTAGTCTCCCACGGTAAGTCCCTGCTTTTTTTGATTTCTTCAGCTGTTATTATGTACCTTTACATAAAGTACAGCAATGTTTTACTTAGTATGTCAGATTGGGAGTTGTCCTTTTGCCCAACATGTTGACATTTATTGGGTATGGAGCAGACTGCTGGAATTTAATGGTTGACAGTCTATTTCCACATGTAAACTTACACAAATAGTCAATAGTTTTATATGAACTAATATTTCTTTTAGCTTGAATTATACTTGCATTTTTTAGTTAAATAGTTCTAAAAAATGTGCTAAAGTCTTGCCATCTCTTTAGGTTTATCTTTAGGTCTACTTGCATTTTTTAGTTCAGTTCTGAAAAATACTCAGAATATGGAAATTGATATTGTATGACCACATTTACTAGACTTGATTTTCTAATTAAAAATTTGCAATCTTCACGTTTTTAGACTTTTGATCTATTATCACAGCTTTGACCAACCATGTTATTACTAAATGTTATCTTATCAATAAGTAACTAAAAATAAATGACAAATTATAAATTATGAATAACCTTCATTTCACTTGGAAAAAGATGTAACTGATATAACATAGTTTAATGACACTAAAATAAAAAACAGATCCAAATACTTGCCTTGGATAATATCAGAGATGTCATTCCCGGCCGCTATAGCGGTGCTCCGGAGCGGAACGCCCCCCGGGATACATGGAGCGGTTGCGGAGATGCTCTAGCGGGTATTACAGCCGCGAAACCGAATAGCGGATCGTTCCCGGGCGGAGCGGATCCTTTCCTTTTTTTAATTTTTTTCTGGGTAAAATTACCAGTTTTCCGCCCTTGTTTTAAAATGAAAACGAAAACACGTTTTCACGTTCTCAGCTCCTTGTGCCCTAGCCATCACTCTTAGTTTCTCCCTCTCGCCTTCAGCACCGTCCCTCTCCGTTCAGACACCGTCCATCTCCGTTCAGCCACCGTCCCTCTCCGTTCAACTTCTCCCTCTCGTTTCAGCCACTTGGTAATCTTCATCTATCTTCTTCTTTCTATTTCTTTTATTTCTACATCTTCTTCTTTTACTATTTCTTCTACTATTTTATTATAATTTCTTGTTTATATTTCTTCTTTCTACTTCTACATCTTCTTCTTCTTCTACTTCTACTGTTTTATTAAACTTATTCTTTACTGTTTTATTCTTCTACTTATTCCTCACTGTTTTATTAAATTTATGTCACTATTTTTTGTCGATTCTAGAACATGGCAGCATCTTCCTCAACACCAATTCTGCGTCGGTCGCTTCGTGTGCTCCAACGTTCAAACCGACCAATAGCAAAAACATAGGATGGGAATATAATCATTTGAAGGATTTGAATAACCGGAAGAGAGTCACATGTGATTTCTGTAATTTAACAAGCAGTGGGGGAATAAGTAGGGAAAAAAGGCATCAAGCAGGAATTCAAGGTGACGTAGTTCCTTGTTTGAAAACACCCGAGGATGTTAAGGCTATATTACGTGCTGACATGTTTGAGAAATAAAAAATTAAGAAAGGAATACAAGAAATTGCGGTGCAAATAGATACGGATGATACCATGGATATCGAGGAAATAAGTAGGATTCGAACCGGAAAGAGGCTTGCTGAGAACGAGACCTCTTCAATAGCCGTCAAGAGGACTAAAGGGCCATTATATTTGGTGTATAAGAAGGCTAAAGACACAAGCATCAATGATGCTTGTGATAAAGAAGCGAGGGCAAGAACCATCCAGTATGTTGCTCGCTCTTTTTATATGTGTGGTGTTGCTTTTAATGTGGCAAATGCAAGAGCTTTTAAGTTGATGTTGGAAGCCGTTGGGAGCTATGGTCCTCATTTGAAGCCGCCAAGTTATCATGAACTTAGGGTTCCACTTCTTAAAAATGAGTTGGAATATACTAAAGGTTTGTTGAAGAACCAAGAGGTGCAAAGGAACAAATACGGTTGTTCAATTATGTCGGATGGTTGGACGGATAGAAAAGGTAGAACATTGATCAATTTCTTGGTCAATTGTCTGACGGAAACTATGTTTGTGAAGAGTGTGGATGCTTCTGACTATGCAAAGACGGGGGATAAGCTAGCCGAGTTGTTGGACACATTTGTTGAGGAAATGGGTGAAAAAAATGATGTCCAATTGATCACCGATAATGGAAGTAACTATGTAGTGGCGGGTAAAGTATTGTGTGACAAGAGGAAACACTTGTTTTGGACTCCATGTGCTGCCCATTGTATTGACCTTATGTTAGAAGACATAGGCAAAATTCCAAAGGTTAAAAGGTTATACAAAAAGGGATTAAGGTTGTGGGATACATTTATAACCATACTTTTGCTTTGAATTTAATGAGAAAGACTACCGACAATGTTGAATTGGTTAAACAAGGAGTGACAAGGTTTGCAACCCATTTCCTTTGTCTACAAAGGATGCAAGAACTAAAAGGAAAGCTTAGAGAGATGTTCCTTTGTGAAGAATGGACAAGTTCCAAGTGTGCCAAAGATGTTAAAGGAAAAAGGGCAGTTACTACTATTCTTAATGTATCATTTTGGAATGATGTTCTCTACACTCTTAAGTGCATGACGCCTCTTGTAAATGTGCTAAGAATGGTTGACAATGAAAGGAAACCCGTAATGGGATACATATATGCCGCAATGGGGGTAGCAAAGGAATCGATTGAAAAAGATTTCAGTTTAAATTCAAGCAAGTACAAAGCCGTTTTTGAAATCATTGATAAAAGATGGGAGTGTCAACTTCATCATCCGCTACATGCTGCAGGTCAATATCTCAATCCTGAATATTATTATTCTAAACCAGAAATTGAGACCGGTGCTAGATTAGTGAGAGGCCTCCGTAAGTGCATTGAGAGACTTAGTGAAAGTGAAGAAGTGGAGGATTTGATTTTAGTACAATTGGCACAATACCAGGGCGCTACAGGTCTCTTTGGTATAAAAGCGGCAATGAGACAAAGGTCGACATTAGCTCCAGGTAAGATGGAATGATTTTTTGAAGTTTAACATGTGATATACTTTGTGTTATGTATATGGAATGATTTTTTACAATTACTTGCAGCTGAGTGGTGGAAGTCTTATGGAGCCGAAACTCTGCATTTGCAATTATTGGCTATTAAAATGTTGAGTTTGAGTTGCAGTGCTTCCGGATGTGAGCGTAACTGAGGCATCTTTGAGCATGTGAGTATTAATTTTATACTAGGATATTAAAGTATCTTACATGCAAGTATTATTAAATTAATACTTCAAATTATTGTATTTTAGATTCATTCCTAGAAGAGAAATAAATTGGAACATCAAAGATTGCAAGACTTGGTGTTTATCAAGTATAATCAAGCTTTGGTAGAGAGGTTTGAAATTCGGGATAAAATTTATCCTATGGAGATTCTGTACTTAGAAGATGGTATCATTCTGCATCAGCTGAAGTATGAATTAAAACTTTTGAAGAAATTCAAGCTGGAGAATTGCAAAGCCGCTATTACACCGTCAGAAATGAATCAGAAGTTGGACTCTGACTCTGAAGGTGAAGATGTTGATGCTACGATCTTCAAATAGCTGGTGGGTTCTCTGAGGTATTTGTGTAATACCAGACTTGATATATGCTATGCAGTTGGATTGGTTAGTAGGTTCATGAGTAAACCTAAGTGGTCCCATTACCAAGCTGCTGTCAGAGTCTTGAGATATGTCAAGGGAACTCTGAAGTGTGGCATATTGTTTCCTTCTGGGAGAAAGGAAGAATCAGAGTTGATAGAAGGAGTACCTCTGGATATTTGTTTATGTTTATGAGAGGTCCTATTTCTTGGAGTTCCAAGAAGCAAGTTGTTGTTGCTCTATCAACCCGTGAAGCTGAGTACATTGCAGGCGCTGTAGCTGCATGTCAAGCTGTGTGGCTTCCGAACTTATTAGAAGATCTGAAGATTAGAGTGAAGAAGCCTCTGAAGCTGATGATTGATAACAAGTCTGCAATCAATCTTACCAAGAATCCCGTGTTACACGGAAGAAGCAAGCATATTGAGACTAAGTATCATTTCTTGAGAAGCCAAGTCCAGAATGGAACATTAGAGGTTGTGCATTGCAGCACCCAGAAGCAGCTGGCAGATGTTCTGACGAAGGCAATCAAGACGGATCAATTTCTGCTCTTAAGGAATGGAATTGGCGTTGTCAGCTTTGATTGAAGAATATGAATTAAGGGATGGTATTGAAGAGTAATTCATATTCAGAAGATGAGCATCAGAAGTTCTGATGTGGGCTGATCTTCTGATGGTTACTCAGAAGATAGTGTTGACCAGAAGTTCTACCTTCTGGATCCTGTTAGCTTAGTTATTTAGTTAGTAAGGGTACTTTAGTACTTTGTAGTATTGTACTGTTTGTACCTTAAACTTGTTCACTAAGTTTAGTCTGTTAGGGCTTAGGTGGCAATTTTCTTTTGTATAAATAGCCTTGTAGTAGCTATCATTTATTATCAACACAAGTAGTAGAATATACATTCATTCTCTCTCATTAATCTTTGCGCCGTTATTCTTTGTCATCATCTTTATTCATTGTGCACCAACAAGGAGTTCCAAATATAGCTTTTAAATTGAGGAGAAACTTGCCTATCCTAACAAATAAAATTGGGACAGCCACTCCGAAAGGGACAACCGAATCAAAGAATAAATCTAGGTACATAGTCTCAAAACATTTTCTTTTTGCTTTTATAACTGCTGAGCTGATTGCGTCATTTATTACCCATGTGCTCTTTATAAATGTTCAACGAAAACCCATTATTTTAGAAAATTTCTTTACCCACCTCCCTATGGGGGTCACCCCCAGCGAAAACCCAAAACTGCCCCTGCTTCGGAGATGCATCTCCGAAGTTATTTTTTTTTTGAATTTTTTTTTACTTCGGAAATGCATCTCCGAAAACACCAAAAAAGTGGTGTTTTCGGAGATACATTTCCGAAGTCAAAAAAATTCAAAACCGTGAATATTTTCGGAAGTTCATTTCCGAAAATATTGTTGCATATACAAATTCCCCTCCTTCACTATTTAATCATTTTTCTCCAAAACTTCCCCAAACCCTCTTCAAAACCCAATCAATCTCCATCCATTTTTCGTCCTAAAATCAAGTTTCAAACTGTTGATCACGTTAAAGGGAGCATAGAAAGCTACAATTTCAGGTAAACATCACTCATTTATTCCCCTATTTCACTACATTGATTGATGAATTTTATGCTGAAAATGATATGGTTCGGAAGTTCATTTCCGAAATATATTACCTAACAAATTTCGGAAATGAACTTCCGAAATATGCCCTGGCAGTAAAAAAAACTGTTTTGGCCAACTTTTGCTAATTTTTTCATTTGTTAGGTATGGTGCATCCGGACAACATTGTGCAAGACAATGACGCAGTAGTTCCAGTAGTTGTTAGCGTTAATAACGATCCGGTTATCGACGTTAATCCTATGATCAATGCGGTTGATGTTCGGCAAGAATTTACAAATGATCGGAGCTTCGGTAGTCGCGAACAATTGATTGAGTGGGTTTGGAACGAAGCTAGTAAACTTGGATTTGGAATTGTTATTTTAAGGTCGGACAACGGAAATAGTAGGCGGAAAGCTTTCGTTGTTTTGAATTGCGAACGAGGTGGGAGTTATGTACAATCAAATCGGGTGCTAAAACACGACGACACGGGATCGAGAAAGTGCGAGTGTCCTTTTAAGTTGCGTGCTACTCTGAGGGTTGATGATTTGTGGCGGTTAACCGTAATTTGTGGAATTCATAATCATGCCTTGGATGTCAAGTTACACGGACATCCAATGGCGTGTCGTTTGTCCTGCGAAGAGAGGAATGTGATATCGGACTTAACGATAGTCAAAGTGGCGCATCGCAACATACTTGCCGATTTGAAGCGTAAGAAAACGGATAGCGTTTCAAATATCAAACAAGTTTACAATGAACGACACAATCTCAAAGTTTTGAATATTGGCCCTCGGTCGGAAATGCAACAACTTTTGAAACTACTAGGCGATAACAAATATGTTTCAATCTTCCGAACCTCTGAGGACAAAGTTACGGTGCGTGATATTTTTTGGACTCATCCCGAAAATATCAAATTATTCAACACATTTCCAACCGTTCTAGTCATGGATTCGACGTACAAGACAAACAAATATAGGCCTCCTCTTCTAGAGATAGTCGGTGTGACCTCGACGGACAAGACTTATTCGGTCGGGTTTGCTTTTTTGGAGTGTGAAAAAGAAGACAACTTTACATGGGCCTTGGGAATTTGCAAGTCTTTGTTAGTTGATCAAGAGGTTATGCCAAACGTCATTGTCACCGACCGGGACAATGCTTTGATGAATGCGGTCGATACCGTCTTCCCGACATCTACCGCGTTACTTTGCCGTTATCACATAACTTGCAACGTGAGAAGCAAGTTGAAACCCGCGGTTGGGACAAAAGATAGGCCGGATGAAAATGGTAAAGTTATCAAAGCCGGTGTTGTGGTTGATAGGATAATGGTGGCATGGAGGGAAATTTTGGATGCATACTCCGAAGAGGTGTATACCGAGAAATTGGTACACTTTAGGTCTTTGTGTGGTTCCATTAAGACATTTTGTCATTACGTCGAATCCACCATTCTTGACAAAGTTAGAGAAAAAGTCGTGTGCGCTTGGATAAATCGAGTTAGACATCTTGGTTGCACCACGACTAACCGAGTTGAATCCGCACATGCGGTCTTCAAGAGGTGGTTGGGTGATAGAAAGGGAGATTTGTGTCGGGGATGGGACACCGTCAACCAAATGCTCCAAAATCAACACAATGAAATTCAAACATCGTTCGGTCGGAGCAAGACGGTTATGGAACACCGGTATAAGGGCCAAATTCTATTCTCCCAATTGATTTACAACATATCCCGAACGGGTTTGAATTTTTTGTTTCATGAAGCTAAGCGGTCGGAGACCACGGGGCCGGATAGTTCATTATGTGGGTGCACCATTAGAAAGACATACGGCCTTCCATGTGCTTGTATACTTGCAAAAAAGAAGATGTTGAATTCACCAATACGCATGGATGAGGTAGCCGACCATTGGAAGAAGCTTCGTTTTGATGATTTTGACCCGCCGAAAGAAAATGACTCCAAAATCACCATCTCCGACGAGTTGGAAGTGATAATGGAGAAGTTTGCTAAAGCGGATGACACAACGAAAATGCATATAAAAGAACAATTACGAAAAATCGCATTTCCGGAGACCACCGATTTGAAACCGCCATCTCAACCGGTTAAGACGAAAGGTGCACCGAAAAAGTCCAAAATTACACAAGATGACACGTCAATAAAACGATCTCCTTCCTACTTTGAACATGTTGATGCATCATTCCCGGATTCACCGACACCGAAGTCCAAGTGTAGTGGTAACAAAGGTGCCCGTATTTCGAAGCCACCTCGCACACCGCCGATAAAAAAATCACCCATTGTCTACATTGATGAGATGCCACTTTTTATGCACAAATATATCGATAACATCGTTGATGTTGGAGGCGACGGCAATTGTGGATATCGGGCCGTTGCGGGTTTGCTCGGCAAAGGGGAAAATAATCACACTTTAGTCCGACGGGAACTTATTGCGGAGTTGACTTCGTATCGGGATATCTACGGCCGACTATATGAAAATCAAGAAAACTTTGCGAAAATTCATGATTCACTTGTTCCATCACTTACCGGTATCGCTCCGGTTTCGAAGTGGATGTCATTCCTCGATATGGGTCATCTAATAGCAAGTGCATATGATATTGTATGCGTCGATTTGACGAGTTTTGGACTAAGTGAGACTTTCTTTCCACTTCAAAGTCGACCGCCATTGGACGCGTCGGGCCGGATCATATGCATCGGGTATCTACGATCGCGGCACTTCGTTCAAGTGTTTTTGAAACCGGGGTGTCCTATACCGGCTACTTCTTGTCAATGGACGGCACATCGTTCAAATGAGGCGGAGACTTGGCCGGATCCTTTCGTTTCAAGAATGGCGGAGTTTGAAGAAATGATGAGCCAAGAGCGCGAGCAAAATAGAGAGCGGTCGAAGAACGTACCTATTTTGGACTTAAGACCCACCGATTGGTTCGGTGAATTTTAGTTTTTTCCGGATTGTTTTTTGTTTGTAATGATCATTTTTGTATGTGTTGTTGTTTATCATGTAAAATCGGACCGATTCAATACATATATAATATAAGTATGTTTTATGTCATCTTTGTCTAATTTATTATTATTGTGTATTCCATTTGTTCAATTTACACAACACACTAAGCAATCAACAAAATGCAAAATTTTGTTCTGTTTCTGCATAATTCGGAAATGAACTTCCGAAATATGCTAGTCTGCCTCCAATTTTCAGAAGTTCATTTCCGAAAAGTCCCCTGAGGCAGGATAAGGTTTGTTGGGTCATCATTGTTCCAATAAGTCTATAAATACAACACGCTCTTCTTCATCCTCTTCACACCTAGAAACACAAATGACACAAACCTACCCCCACCTAGCATTCGTCTACTTCACCACCGGCTACCCGATGCCGTTCCAATTTCGCTTCTCGCGCGGAGTTGATAACGTCGTTCTAAACGCTATTGCAATATCCCGAAAATCGAAAGGTTGTCAAGCTCGAGTACCGCTCGCCATCGCTTAACGACGAGGGAGGCATTGAATTCACACCTTTTGAGATCAAGAACGACGAAGATTTAGCGGTTATGTGGACAATGTTCGACCGATTTTCTTCGAAGGGCCCGATCGAGTTGGACGCGAAACTTCAAAGATCGGCGGACGATGTTATCAAAATGTTGACTCATCCCCACCTACCCGTGTTTAACAATATGTAACTTTAATCTTATGTAATGTGATCGATGTAATCTTCACCCGATTAAATAAAGCGAATCATTCTTGTTTTTCATCTTTCTTCTGTCCAGACAATATTTCGGAAGTACATTTCCGAATTCCTCGAAGGGGGTGAATTTGGAGATGAACTTCCGAAAACACCACATTTTTTAAAAAATAACTTTATTTCGGAGATGCATCTCCGAAATCAATATTTTATATTAAAAAAAACACTTTTTCAGATATACATTTCCGAAAACACATTTTTTTCCAAAAAAAGTACGTTTTCGGAAATGAACTTCCAAAACTAGGGGTATTGTGGTAAATTCACCAGAGGTGGCCAAGAAGGTTAGGAGGTGGGTGAAGAAATTTTCTTATTTTATTGTTTTTACCCAAGAGCTTAAGCTGTCACAGTTCAACGCGACAGTTCTGGAATCAACTCCGCACTACCTCACATAGTAGGACTATATGTGAATGAACAACCAACTTCAGCTGCAACACACCCCAACAAGACAAGCCATTTGTTGGATGCCGTAACTCAACCACAGTATAAGAAATCCAATTTCTAAATCTTTGATCATTCTTTATGTTTACTAGAGATGTTAACACAGTTTATATATCCAGTTTACAAAGGTTTTTATAACAGCTAATGAACATGTCTGAACATAACAATACTATGGTTTTGAGCACAAGTAACTTCCATTTGCTTTGTTTTGAAAATGCAGATGTCCGGGAGTCACCAAACCAGGTAGGGGCAGGCCTAGGAAGCAACTGGGAGTTCCCAGCCTGGCTATCAACTTGAGCAGAAAGTTTACTACCCAAACGTATAAACAACAAACAACCACTGATAAGTGCACAGGCGATTCAACCTCACAAAATAGGTACATGGTCTTAGATTACAATGATAAATAAAGTATAGTAGACTATAAGACAGCATAACAAAACTGATCAGTTGCAATTATTGTACTGTTAATAACATAATTTCATTCAGGGAATTTAGGCGACCAACTGTCCAATGATCAACGATTATTGGCAGGAGATCAAGGTATTTCATCTTTACTTCTTGTACGAATTCTATTTCCAGCATGCGAAATTTGACCGTTCATTTATGTTGACGTTGTTGTTCTATTAATTTCATAAAAATTGATAACAATTTTGTGGTGCAATTTTTTTCAATTATATTACTACCTATGAAAGCTAACCTGGCCATATAATAAAGAGTTTACTCATGAAGTTTCATTTAGTAGAAAAACCATTGCATTAAACTTGCATTCAGCCATAAACAAAACCGTACCATAAAAAATTGTAAAGGATTACTTTGAATATAATGCATATAAATGATAACTGTACTATGAGAAAACCATAAATGAATGCCATATGTTACTGCATATCACTTAGGTGCCATTTCAATGCAACTTCAATTACATAGGTACCTATTATAATGTATTAAATAAACCATGATGTGTTCAAGTTGGCTGTTATATAGTAGATCGAAAAGTAGATTTATGGCCAGTAATTATGGGTGAAATTCTGCCGATACAATAGAGCAAGACATGATACGGCCATTTTGAAGGATCTGACTTCTATAGTTTTTGTGTAAATAAATAAGTAATTATATTTATGCTACACTTTTTTAAATATAGGTTTGAGAATAACTACATTTTTATTACTACTTTTTGATCGTAGGTTTGACACTAACAGATAGGGAGCTAAAGAAACTTACGTTAATCACTATTGAAAGTTGAAACACTGTTACAAAACAATAATAAAAGTTTGAAAGATTTCAAGCCAATGCCATGTCCAAAAGATTTTATTGTTTCCTTTATAGGAAATATGCTTCTTTATGATGAGCGTCAATACGATGTTCTTGAACAACAACAATTTTTTGCTAATTTGTACTCTTTTCTTACAGGTAATAATAATGTACTATAACAATAGTTTAAAATAATATGTGCATTGACATTGTTTTAATGTTGTTTTTCAAACTTCTCTAATTTGTAGATGAGCAAAGAACCATTTTGAGGAAATTATGGATGTTGTAGAAAAGCAACGAGGTGGGGTGTTTTTTATATGGCTACAGTGGAACTGGTAAGACCTTTATGTAGAACACTTTATCAGCCGCACTTAGGTCTAACAAAAAAATTGTCTTGCCTGTTGCCTCAAGTGGGATTGCAAGTTTGTTGTTACCAGGTGGAAGAACATTTCATTCTAGGTTTAAGATTCCTGTCCCTACTTTAGAAACTTCTATTTGCAACATTAACAAAAAAAATGATCTTGCTGAGCTTCTAAAGATGACAGATCTTATTATACGGGATGAAGCTCCCATGGCTAACAAATTTTGCTTTGAGTCGCTTGATATATCCTTGAAAGATATTATGAGTGGAATGCCACATGCATTTCATAAAATATTTGGGAGTAAGGTGGTTGTGTTTGGTAGGGACTTTAGACAAATTATCCCCATTATACCAAGAGGTACTAGATCTGATATTATCCATGCAGCAATCAATTCTTCTTATATTTGGGATCACTGTAAGGTCTTGAAGCTTACAAAGAACATGCGCTTACAATCCGGTGCAACTACTTCTACTACTAATGACATTAGGAGATTTCAGAGTGGATATTAAATATTGGGGATGGGACCATGTGTGAGCCGAATGATGGTTATGCTGATATTTGTATTCTAGATGAGTTTTTAATTTCAAACTTTTCTGATCCCATTAAGGCAATTGTTGGGGATACCTACGCTGATCTCATTCATAACTATCTTGATTCCAACTATCTCCAAAGTCGTGCAATCTTAGCTTCAACAATTGAAGTAGTAGATGATATCAACCAATATATAACAAACCTTCTTCCAGGTAACTAACTTGCCCTTATTCCTACTTTATTACGTTAATAGGAAATACTTAGTGATAGTAATTATTCATTAATTATTTAAATTTTGCAATTGTTGTAGGAGAAGACAAAGAATACTTTAGTAGTGATTCTATAGATAAATGTGATGCTACTAACTTTGATGCATATGAGTATGTTTCACCCGAGTTCCTAAATGCTCTTAAAACTTTTGGATTGCCTAATCATTCAATCAGGTTGAAAGTTGGTGTCACGATAATGTTAATGCGCAATCTAGATCAGTCTGAAGGCTTTGGCAATGGTACACGACTCACTGTAACCAGACTTGCTTCTCATGTGATTGAAGCTAAGATCAATTTTGGAAAAAAAATATTGGTAACATCATTTATATTCCTAGGATGTCTTCGTCCCCCTCACAGTCATCATGGCCATTTAAATTGGTTAGACGCCAATTCCCCATTATGCTTTCCTTTGCCATGACAATTAACAAGTCTCAAGGGCAATCTCTTGACAATGTTGGTTTGTATTTTCCAAAAGAAGTTTTTATTCATGGTCAATTATATGTGGCTATCTCAAGAGTTAAATCAAAAAAGGGATTAAAGATTCTTATTCATGATAAAGATAGAGAACCAATGTGTAAGACCACTAACGTTGTGTTCAAAAACTTGTGAAAGGTATCTTTTGCTTAAACTATTTCATCATTCCATGATAGATAACTTATAATGCATTTTTATACTTTACGTTTTTAATGTCTATTTAAATTTTGTGCGTTTTTTCAGGTTCAAGCATCCACTACATTTTGAAGATTCATGTTGCAAGTCTATGAAATGTTATAATCCTTTGTAACAAATCTTGTATTTTACGTCTTCTTTTGAGACAAGAAATATGTTACGACATTAAGACTCTTTCATGTATATTCACATTATTATAAAACTAATTTTAGTTCTATTATCATATGATTATTATTTGAAGAATATCAAATACATAAATTTATATAGTTATTTACATAATAAACAAATATCAAGTACCCGTGCGGTAGCACGGGTTTCTGATTAGTTTCCCATTTAAAGTTAAACACATTTACTTATGGTTATAAAACTTTGATATACATCCATAATTTTGTTGCCAATTGCTTACCTACAGAGAATTGTTAAGTGACAATTTTTGTCTACGGGGTCAGGGTTGGAGAAATGTCAACGGTACCTAGTGAGAATCCAGTGGTTAATGCAGTGGAAAATGGGGGGCTCTTTTCCAATGTTGTAGGAAACCAAGAATCTAGTATTAAAGAGGCGGTGGGGTTTGTAGTAGGGGAAGGTGTCGCTACCGCGAAAAATGGATCAGAGTCGCCACTAATATATTTATCCCATCGAGGGAAAGAAATACCAGAAAACCTAACTCAAATTAAGAATAAGGTCTTTCGACCAGAGAACAGGGTACGGGCGTCGGTTAAGCAAGGGGAAGGTGCTAGCACCCCTCACGCCCGTCGTACTCGACGGTATCCACCTATGTTTGTTTCTATCTAAAGGGTGTATCTATTACTAATGCAATGCATGATTAAACTTAAAGTTTTTTAATAATTATTGTGCTCGCTAGAGTTGCCTCTATGCCTACGTATCCTCTTAAGAAGAATCAGAGCGCCATAGTTATGCTCAATATTTTCTATGTTTTTTAGGATTTGTTGGTATTTTTTAGTGAAAAGTTACATCACACTCCGCTGCTCGACCTTTGGAGACTTATGCTAGGAATCAAGTGGAAGTAACCTGCTCTTAAAAGCAAAAAGAAAAGTATATCGAGCGTTTCGAGTGACTCCCTTAAGCAAGCGAGACTCGAGCAACTCTTGGTTGGTGTTTTTTAGGGTTGGGAACTTCCACTCAAGTGATTCCCTAAAGCAAGGGAGACGAGAGCTTCCATTCCCTTTTTATTAGTTCCAACCTTTATTAAGTATTTTATTGTGTTTTATTGATTTCTGTCTTTGTGCAAAAGGGAACCTACATCTCTAAATATCCTAGTATTATCATACTAATGGCCCTAAGGTCAAGGATAAGGGAATCTCTACCTATGTTAACATGCATAGAAATCAACCTAAGTTGTTCTATGTGACTAATCTTAATGAAGATTGAAGTCACCACCCTAAGGGAACATGATAAGCATATAGTAAAAGATAAGCAAAGGTAAAAGCAAGTGAAGCCCATTGTAGGTGACTTAATGAAGTTCCTAACCAAGTCTACTCCTAAGAGAGACTAATCACAATGAATCCCAAAGGAAAACAATCCACAAAAGGTGGAGGAAGAACGAACAATCGTCGCCCCTTAAACCAACCACTATCAAAGTATGTAAGAAGAGGAAAAGCATGAGAATGAGATAATAAAGCCCTAGGGAAGTAGAAAATCAATGAAATGAGTGTCCTAAATCAAACACAAAGCATCATGGCATCTCACAAAAATATTCACAAGAAATTGCCAAAGTAGTGCATGGATCGTTACTTAACCATTAGCAAACATATATCAATTAGTCAAGACAAAAAGCATATGAAGACATGAACTAAGATAGGGTCAGTAGCATAAAAATGCATTTATAGTTCTAATATCCTATTTTAATCCTTATGAATCAATTAGATTGAAGCAACACAAAGTTCTAACGAAAACTAGACAAAACTAGGTCAAACTAGCTAAACAAATTCAAATTGTGAATGAAGTTAGAAAAAAATGAACAAATGATAGAAGTCAGTGGTTAATAACCTCTAAAAGGTGTCTAGACTATCATGGAATCATGTCAAGAGGTTTACACAAAATCACAAATCAATCGCACAAGTTATGATACAATCGTTAACAAAAAACAAAGGCGTTTACATGTGAAATGAAAAATTCAAGCAAAGTAAAAAGGAATGAATTAAAAAATCACAAATCAGGTCATAAGACCTCTAAACATACCCTATAATGTCCTAAAAAGGTTTCAAAAATATTGCACCAAAGCATCCTCACTTATGAGTAAAAACAAGCAAACATCGTCTATGAATGTACAAGCATCGAGTGCTAAAGAAACTATCTTAAAACCCTACCAAAAAAATAAAATCAGAACTTGGTTTTCAATATATGGAAACATATGTATCTCTACTGAATACACACAAAAAAGGTTGACAAAAATCAGTTTACAAGCCGCTCAATCAAATTCAATCGTACAAGGTATCCAAACCGAAACAATTGCGAACATACTTGAGAAAAAGTCTAGATTAAAATACTAAAACAATCTCTAAAATTCTACAAAAAATATAAAATTATCTAAACACCCTAAAGTATTTAAAATATATTTTTTCACATTTTTTATATGAAACAAAATACGAATTACCAATCAAAATTGTGAAGGAAACAAAATTAAACAAGAAAACTACCTAATCCTGGGGGTATACTAGAAATTGTGGCGCAGTCTAGGAAATGGGGGGTTGCAGCCCAGAAGATTGAGCCCAACAAATTTTTGTTCATAGTTTTCTGCCAAAAAAGATGCAGCATGGGCTCATTATGGGTGTGGACTCTAATTTTCGTGTGAGGCCCATGACTATTGAATTGATCCATCATAGTTTACCAATTATTGATTCAATTTGCATCAGATTTAATTGAATTTAATCCATATTAACAAACAAATTATTCCCCTTAATGACTCAATTATTATGATTAAACTTAAAATTAATGCAAATTTGAATTGAAATAGGAATTAGGTTAAAGAGACATGTGACCTTTGGACTTCACGCTCATCCTCTCCTTCTTCCTCGTGGCCGGAACAACGCTTGTCTCTCTCTCAACCCACTGTGACGACTTAGTCCTCGCCTTCTTCGACAATTGGCGCGGCGGCGACTTGCCATCTCTTTTCCAATCGGAGCTTCATTCTGTCATCATGAACCAAACAAACAGGCGATCTTCGTCTCTCCGGTTTGCTCTCTCTTTCATCACCAATCTACTTTCTCTATTCGTCTCTCAATGATCTTCTTAGATTGATAATTTCTTTTTCTGCAAACTTCTCCTTATTATTCTCGATTGCCTCTGAGAACGTTTTTGATGTTGTTGTTGATACAGGTGAAGATGTGAAGTCGTTCTGAATAATGAATCGGATATGATGATGTCGGATTGTTGTTATTGCGCATATGAAGATGAAAATGAATTGTAAATTTGATTCTCGAAATGTTGGCGAAGATGATGATGATTCAAGATATGGATTGAAGCTTTTTTCTGAGTTTCTTTGATGATGATTGGAGATGCGGTGAAGATGTTATGCGTTTGTTGAATTGAATCACGAAGAAGTTTTATGAACAGAGTTTTTTGTGTGGCTCGGTTCAGAGGATTGAAGAGGATTTGAAGTTGGTGACGATTTAGTTCTCTTGATTGAATGAATGAAGATGAAGATCGAAGCTGTTGAAGATGTTGTGATGAAGATCGAAGGACAGAGTTTGAAGAAGTTTGTTATATTTTCGATTACATGTTCTGTTTTCGATTTCTGAATTCTTTTCGTTTTCTGTTACAGATTCTTTTCATCCCAATTTCTCTCGTGAAGATTTCCTGAACCTGTTTTTTTTCCTTTTCTGCTATGAATCCTTCTTGTGATGCATTTTCTGATCTCCTATCTTCTGTTAAATTCTTGAATCTTGTTAAAGAATTGTCGAGGATTGAAGGTGGAAATTCAGTGATGATTGATGAAGAATTGTGAAGGAGGTTCTGCTAATCTTTCTTAGAGGTGTGAAGAGAGGATTTGGTGGTGATGAATCGAGAGAGAGGTTTTGTGGTGAAGATTCAAGGTTGTTGAGTGGTGATTGATGACGATGAAGAATATGAGGTTAGTTACATCTCCTTTTTCTGTTATCAGTTTTTTTCTTTATGGATTCCGCTGCAATTTTTCTGAGTTTTTTTCTGTGAACTTCATCGCTGAATCCCCTTTTCTGTTATGCCCTTTTTTCCTCAGAATTTTTCCTCTTCTAATTTCTGTTATTAATTTCTTCCTTCTAGAATTTATCTGGTGGTGAGTTTCTGTTAGAATTTTCTTTCCGATTTGGTTTTATGCCGATTCGGTTCTTCTTGCAGGTACGATTTTGGTTGAATTATGATGTAGGTATTGAAGGGAGTTGTTTCACGTTGAGCTGCAGGTTCAAAAGACTAAGGGGCTGAAGTGTATTCTGTAACACCCGTATATTTTAATTTTAATTTAATTTGGAAATTGAATTAATAATTAGAATTATTATGAATTTTATGAAAATAATTGGAAGATGATGGATTATGGCATTGGGCCGAATGTGGTATTAGTAAGAAGGAGGTGTTATGTTAGTAAGCCCATTACTAATTAAAATATTATTTTTCATAAAATAATAAGGAATTGGGAAAGAAAGAGTTAGAACGTGAAAAAGAAGAAGAGCTGAAGGTTTGGAACACGAAGAACGTAAAGAGGAACGGAAGAGGGAGAGACCAAAATCAAGAATTTTGCTAAGGTAAGGGGGGACTCTCTGGTTAGTATTTCTTATCGTGTTTTGGATGGTAACATTGATTAGGGATATTGTCTAGATCAATTGGATTATATGTTAGGTTTAGGGAGGTTATAATTGATGAAATTGCATAGATTATTGGTTAATAATGTGTTGTTTTGATGTGTGATGATGAATAATGATGCAATTGATGATCAACTGTCTGTAAATGATGTTTATAATCGATTTTGGACATAGTATGTGTGAGATCGCAGGGTCTGTCGCAGACCTGAGAATTGGTAAAATTGCAGGTTCGCTAAGTGGAGGGGGGGTCCGCTAAGCGGAGGACCCAACCTAGTTAGTTTCTGTCCGAGGTCGCTAGTGGTCCGCTGAGCGGAGGTCTAAAGGAAGTTCGCTTCTGTCTAATGTCGCTAGTGGTCCGTTGAGCGGACCTTGCTGTACAGAAAATTGTCCAAACTTGAAAATGACGTATCTTTTGAACCGTTGGCCTGTTTTTAGTGCCGTTTCGAGTACGATGAACCTCACGAGATAACCTATGAGTATAAATGATGAAATGAGGTGTAATCAAATTATTTTGAAACATGATTTTATTTTTGATGAATGATGTATTATACATATATGTGATGAGATATGTTAATTACATGCTATGTTTGTAGTATTAATCGTGTGATGATTTATGAATTGTATGATGATGATGATTGGATGATATTTGAATGATGCTAATATATATTTAAACGTACTTGATGATGATGATGATGATGATGGTATAAGTATGTTATATATGTTGCATTCATTCATAATCATATGTTAAGGGCTGAATCCAAATGATGTTGTGGATTCAGTGAAGGGAATAATTCCCATTGTGTGGAATTTGTGCTGGCAGGGCCATATCTTGATGATGTTGGATCGGTCGGTAGGTTATTCCCCTTGATGATGTTTGGTACCACATGCATAGTGTCAATTCATTCATATGCATGATTTCACAACATGATTGAATGTGTTTCAGTGTTATGAACTGATGATGTGTTGGTTGCGTGTATTTGTGGAATTGTCTGAAATATAATGCAATTGGGTGATTAATATACTATGATGTGTTATTATTTATGATGCAATAATACTTGTTAATTGCGATGAGACTCACCCTTACACTATATTTTTCAGATTGAGGATAACGGCTTCGAGTTGGTGAGGATTAGCTCATGAATCTTCGTTTAGTTAGCGTCAGGTGTCATGCTCTGATAGATGTAACACTGGGGAACGTTATGTTTTGAAATTAATTTAATAACTCTGATTGTTTTGAATTAATTTTGAGGATTGGTGGTATTTAATGATGAAATGCTATTTTGATGATTTATTCCGCTGTGTAAACATGAGGTTGATGAATTATGAAGGATTATTCCCTAGTAAATGCATGACAGTGACAGATAATTGTTTATTTTATTATCAATTGTGGCACCCTTGGTTGCATGTACTCTGATTTAATTATTAATTGCCGCGGGGGTTTAGAAGGGTGTTACAATAGTGGTATCAGAGCATAGTCGGTCGTTGTGATTAGAGTCTTGTGTCAGTCTTCCTTGCGTATGCGACTAGTGCGGGTTAAACATTGTCGGTACTTTTTCTGGCTAAATTATTTGTGATTTAAGCAGAGCAATGGCTGGAAGAGGTGGAAGAAACGACGATGCTATCGCTGAGGCTCTGGGCATGATTGCTGGTGTGCTTGGAAGGAATGAAAATGGAGCTGGGATTGGTGCTGACAGGCAATTGGGGAATTTTCAGAGGAACAATCCTCCGTTGTTCAAGGGCACGCATGATCCCGAAGGTGCTCAGAAGTGGTTAAAGGAGACCGAGAGGATTTTTCAGAGTCATTGATTGTGTTGAAGATCTGAAGGTGAGGTATGGTACACATATCTTGTCTGAAGAAGCTGATGACTGGTGGATGGCTAGTAGAGATGAACTTGAAGCTGCTGGTGTAGTAATTACTTGGGTTGTGTTCAAGAGATAATTCTTGATAAGGTACTTTCCTGAAGATGTTCGGGGCAGGAAAGAGATCGAATTTTTGGAGCTGACTCTAGGTAATATGACAGTACCAGAGTATGCTTCAAAGTTTGTCGAGTTGGCGAAGTACTACGTTCACTACAACAATGGTGAAGTTAGTGAATTCACAAATTGTATCAAATTTGAGAATGTCCTTCAAGATGAGATCAAGTAAGGTATCAGGTATCAGAGGATTCGAAGATTTGTCGATTTGGTGGACTGTAGCAGGATCTTCGAAGAGGATAACCTTAAGCTGAAGTCATCTCACTCTCGCGAGTTGGTTGACCAGAAAGATAAGAAGCCTATGGATAGAGGTAAGCCATATGGTAGAGGAAATCCTAAAGCTGGTGATTGGAAGAAGCCTATTGGGGGAGACTCTAGTGCTTTTGTCAGGTGCTACAACTGTGGGGAAATTGGACATCGTAAGAATGACTGCAAGCTTGATCAGAAGAAGTGTTTCAAGTGTGATACAGTGGGCCATGTTGCTGCTGATTGTAAGAAGAAGGTTGTGACTTGCTACAACTGTGGTGAAGAAGGTCACATTAGCAAACAGTGTCCTAAGCCAAAGAAGTATCAATCTGGTGGGAAGGTCTTTGCCTTGTCTGGGTCAGAGACTACTCCGGAAGATCGATTGATTAAAGGTATGTGTTTAATCCATGGCACACCTTTAATTGCAATTATTGATACTGGAGAAACACATTCTTTTATTTCTTTGGATTGTGCTAAGAGGTTGAATTTAGAAATATTTTATATTAATGGAAGTATGGTTATTGACACTCTCGCGTCGGGTTCAGTAACTACTTCATCTGCCTGCTTGAATTGCCCGGTTGATATTTTTGGTAGAGAATTTGGGATGGACTTAGTGTGCCTTCCGTTGAAACAACTTGATATAATCCTGGGAATGAACTGGTTAGAGTTTAATTGTGTTCATATCAACTATTTTTCGAAGACGGTGTTGTTTCCTGAAGATGTTAGTGCTGATGATCTGAACGTGACAGCTAGACAGGTGAATGAAGCTATCGGAGACGGTGCAACTGTATTTATGTTGTTTACGTTGATGGATTTGAAAGATAAAGTGGTAAGTAGCGAACTACCAGTGGTATGTGATTTTCCAGAAGTTTTTCCGGAAGATGTGAACAAATTGCCACCAGAAAGAGAAGTGGAATTTGCTATTAATTTGATTCCTGGAACTAGTCCTGTGTCGATGGCATCGTATCATATGTCGCCGTCCGAATTAGTTGAACTGAAGAAACAGTTGGAAGAATTACTTGAGAAGAAATTCATTCGTCCGAGTGTTTCTCCGTGGGGTGCGCCTGTGTTGCTAGTAAAGAAAAAAGAGGGTTCGATGAGGCTGTGTGTGGATTACAGACAATTAAACAAGGTTACTATCAATAATCGGTATCCACTGCCGAGGATTGATGATTTGATGGATCAGTTGGCTGGAGCGTCTGTATTTAGTAAGATTGATCTGAGGTCTGGGTATCACCAAATTCGTGTGAAAGATGACGATATTCATAAGACTGCTTTTAGAACGAGGTATGGACATTACGAGTATTCGGTAATGCTGTTTGGAGTTACTAATGCACCTGGTGTTTTTATGGAGTATATGAATAGGATCTTCCATCCTTATCTCGATAAGTTCGTGGTGGTATTTATAGATGATATCCTGATATATTCTAAGAATGAGGAAGAACATGCGAGACATCTCAGAACTGTGTTAGAGCTGTTAAGAGAGAGGAAACTTTTTGCCAAATTGTCGAAGTGAGAATTTTGGTTGGAATTTCTTAAGGATTATGATTTTGGTTTGAATTATCATCCTGGTAAGGCAAATGTTGTTGTTGATGCGCTGAGTAGGAATTCTTTGCACATGTTTATGCTAATGGTGAAGGAATTGGATTTGATTGAACAATTCAGAGACTTGAGCTTGGTGTGTGAAGATACTCCTAATAGTGTTAAATTGGGTATGTTAAAGCTGACTAGCGGTATTCTTGAAGAGATTAGAGAAGGTCAGAAAACTGACGTTGAGTTGATTGATAAGATGACTTTGATTAACCAAGGTAAAGGAGGTAAATTCAGAATCGATGAGAATGGTATATTGAGGTTTGGTGATCGAGTTTGTGTTCTTGATGTTGTTACACTTCGAAAGAGTATTCTTGAAGAAGGACATCTGATAACACGATTTTATATCGTATATTTAGCCTAAAATCCATAGATATTTATAGCATTTTCCATTTATTATGTCAATTTATTATGATATTACGCGTGTATTTGCTTTGTTTCAGGTTTTACACTTCAATTCCGACTATTTGCGAAAAGGAAAGAAAATCGAGCTTAAATGACCAATATTTATGCTTAAAAGACGAAAAGGGTGCTGAAACTAAAGAGGGGTGCAATTAGGACCCAAAAGGCCCAAAAGAGACGAACCAGCCCACAAAGGAACAAAATTGCGTGGCCCAAACCTGCCCAGCAAGTGGAGACGCACGTCTCCACATCCTCCATGCCACGTCAGCAAAGGGAGACGCACGTCTCCATGTTCCTACATCTTCTCCACTTGAGACGCACGTCTCAAGTCACGTACCCAGTCTCCCTGAAGAATAGGAGACGCACGTCTCCAAGTCCCGGTCTGCAAAAAGTCCCGTTTTTCACGCAAAGCAACTGCAAAGCCTCACCTATAAATAGAGGCAGTCACTTCAGTCCAAAGGGTCCGATTTCCTGCCAACGAAGTGCTGCCGAAATTGTACCGCGAACTGCTTTTCTTTATTCTGTTTACATTTAACCGTCTATTTTCTCACAACGACTTCTACACTGGAAATTGTTGTGAACTTTTCATAGATCTAGCCTTACGTTAGATTTATCGCTTTATTTTCCTTGTTTATATTTTCTGCCATTTAAATTCCGAAGAACGATCCAGCCAACCTGTGGTGGAAGTTCGAGTACTTCAAGATTCAATTCAATCCAGATTTATTTTAATTCAGGTTTTTTATTTATCGCCTTATTTATATTATTTATTTGCATGATATATTATATGCCATTTAATATGCTTATTATTATGAACCGAACCGATTTATGTATGTTTAATCGTATTAATATGTCTGGCTAAAATACTAAAGGTGTCGGTATGTAAAGTAAGTTAACCGTAGGGGTCCGAAATAAATTGGCTTAAATTATGTTTTATTAATTATCACTTATTTTTGGTTTATATGTCTAGTTTAATTAGTAAGTCTTAAAACCAATAGAGCGAAAGTTTGAGGGGTTAAGACGGTCAAAGGTTAAAATCAATAGAGCGAAAGTTTGAGATCTTTAACTGGATAGTAGACATAGGACATTAGTTTTAAGGATGGCGAAAGCGTATTAAAACTAATTGGAACTTATTTATTTTCAAAAATTGTTTTTACACTCGAGCGGGATGGCGAAAGCGTACGTTAGGGGTATTAGCTTGCTCCGAGTCAACAAAGCGAAAGTTTGAGATTAGGAGATTTAAATAGATAACAACCTCGTAAAATAGGCATTTTATTAATTACATTGTTTCCAAAAAGCTCTTCTAAAATCTAATGGGATGGCGAAAGCGTACATTAGGATTAGGACAGTAGTCTGACTCAACAGAGCGAAAGTTTGAGACGAGGATTTTTAATCAATTGGAATTAGTAAAGATTTTCAATTTAATTATGCAAAAGCCAATGGACCTTCGGATTACCTTTAGTTAAACGAAATACATACTGACATCTGTCTTTTATTATTACTCTTTATTTTCTCACAATCACTTTCCCTTAGGAACAATCGAAAATTTTAGTACTCCTAGCTTTACATAGTAACCTTAGATAACGGTAGATCGATTCATAGTCCCTGTGGATTCGATATCTTTTAAAACTACACGACACGACTGTGCACTTGCAGTTATCAGATTTATAGACACGTAAAGTCGCGATCAATAAGCAAGACGTACTCTTATCTTGAGCATTGCATCACTCGCATTGCTCGAATCCCTAAAGTGAGGCAAAAATTTACAACTCATGGGTGACTTCGTTGGAGTTCTCTTTTGAAGTAATCTGAAGTATTTGGAAGGAACTGCAGAAAGTATTCAAGCTCAATAAGTCCAGACGGAGTCAAGTCTCCTCAACAATGGCAGCCATTCAGTTCTCATTGCATTCTCATTCGTAACATTTCATTGTTTGTTTAAGCATTTATAGCATGTAAAAACTTGTTAATTTCTGAATGAAAATCATAATACATTGTTTATGTTCGTCTTGAAGTAATCCATTCGTTATCACTCATAAAATGTTTTTGGCATTACGATACCAACTTTATTAATCCCTTGCTTAGGCAAAGAGCGGAGGGAGAATGATGAAAGATAAAAATACAAAATCTCTAATCATGTGTTTTTGAATAAAACCCTACTGAGGATGTACAGGCATTGTTTCTAATCCCCAAACACCGGAGGAATAAGGGAGATAGACCCTCGATAACCCCTTTGAGCCTTGAAGTAGGAGTTTCTTTTCTAATCATAAAAGACCCTTATTTTAACCTTGGGGCAGGGTAGTGTTCATTTAACTTGATCGAGTGTTCAAAACTCACCAAAAGGGTGTGCATCTAAGGATACAACAATGGTTACCCTTCAAAAGGTTGAGGAATGTCAAAACCGCAATGGTTATCTTCATTCCGTCAAAAGATCCCAAAAAAGGATCAAAACCACAATGGTTATTCCTCATCAATCAAGGACTCAGGCAGTCGCAATCACTTTCAACAAATCAGAGATTCAAGATCACACAACCTTGTTCAAAAAAAAAGAGAAAAAGAAGAGCCCGCTAAGTCAACAACTTGAAAACAAGTGACTTAGGCAAAAGTTAGGGCATCCCGCTGGACCCCAAAATAAAATTCAAAAGAATTTGTCCAGGCAAAAGTTAGGGAAATAAAAGAGGAAAAAGCAAAGCAAAAGCGAAAAACAAGGATTACAAAATAAAGATCCTCATCAAAAGAACAAAGTTGTGTGATCAGACACCAAAAAAGAAACTGAGTGACTGCCATGTCCAAAAAAACCTCATTGATTCCTCAACCATTCCAAATTCCCTGTGAGGAATGAACACTCCTGTCGAGTTAATTGAACTTAGGAGCGGAGAACATCACGAAGGGGGTGGGCACCAAATAATTTTGAGCCTAAAAATCCTTTGTTTTCTAAAAACCGTGAACCCGGCCAAGTTATAACCCTTAAAAGTCCTAATTGAAGTAGGGTTATTTTGAAAGCACACTCCTATGAGATAGCGTTTAACTGACTCCCAATGAAGCGAGACTCATTTCCATGTTGGTATCGTATGCTTGCTTTATCTTCTATATGCAAAAATCGAGGTTGTGTCAACTAGTGATTCAGTCACAAGAGGTCGCAACCTCATTTCAATAAAAATGTTTTAAAACTTCAAGACTAACATACGCTTCGCATTAGAATTATCATTCTTAGAATTAACATTCTTTTGCATACAAAACATCTGCTTAAACATCAAAAATTTCAGGATGAGAATCATTGAGTAACTTGATCATGTCAAAGTACAAGAGACTTGAGAACTCCGAGGAGGAAAAGCTAATCATCTCAAATGTTGACCATCAAGGGGCAAGTTATCCAAAGAACTCCGTTGGGCATGAACAGTTAATACTTTCCTTGATTACCTTGAGGGGAAGAGTTTGAAGACTCTGTTGAGCGTGGTAAAGTTGTTTCCATATTTGTTTGACTTCAAAACAATGGAAGCTTGAGGATTCTAGTAAGATGTACCTAGTCAGGGGCAATTGAATCGAGGTTTGACCTCTCAAATTCAGCATATCTGGGACAATCATGTCGATAAATCTCTTCAAGCTTTGACCAATCTGGGGCAATCAGGTCGATAAATCTCTTCAAGCTTTGACCAATCTGGGGCGATCACGTCGAGGAAGCTCTCTTGAGTTCAACCAATCTGGGGCAGTTACGTCGAGATTCGACTAATCTCTTCAAGGATCCTTTAGGGAAATTTCCTTCATGGGTCATGAAACATGGGGCATAATCTTTTGAGCTATTTTGTTCTCTCCCCAACCATAGGAGTTTATTTCTCCTGGAAACTTGGTCTCTCCCCAAGCACGGAGTTTATTTCTCCCGAGAGTTTGTTCCATTTCTCAAGCATAGGAGTTTACTTCTCCTAAGAGTTGTTCTACTTCCCTAATCAAGGCTCCTTACCTGAATTTCTCATCCCCGACGTGGTGAATCGAGGGAATCTCCTCAAGTTGAAAATCCTCCAAGCAGTGGCACATGGTGAGAAGTCAGAAATTACTCTTCAAGTCAAAGAAAGTGCATCTTACAAATCAAAGTCCAATATCTATTGGCGCCTCCACATGGTCCTTAACACTAAGGGGATTCTCCCTGGTGTTTACCTCACTAATGCCTTTATTTGGCACTCTTTGCATATAGAATCCATTGCATATAGCATTTGCATCCTCAAAAGCGTAACATATCCGTCAAAAGCGGAACATTACGCCATAGAAAAAGTCAAACATGCATACAAAGCATAAGCCAGATAATACAAATCATCCCTCTATCAGGACAACGATACATCCTCACATAAAATGCCCTTACAAATTCCAATTGATATCTGCTACTACATCACAAACCTCCTTTACCCACGGTGCCGATACTTGGTCTTCTCAATTCCCAACCTAAGTGTTTTCAATAATCTTCTCGAGCTCCCGCCTCGTTGTTTACCCTCATTTTTTCATTTTCTGTGGATCGTAGGTCCGTTGACCTTATCCTCATCTTTTCATTCTTGTGGATCGTAGGTCCGTTGACCTTATCCTCATCCTTTGTATTTCTGTGGATCGTAGGTCCGTTGACCTTATCCTCATCTTTTGCATTCTTGTGGATCGTAGGTCCGTTGACCTTATCCTCATCTTTTCCTTTCTTGTGGATCGTAGGTCCGTTGACCTTATCCCCATCTTTTCATTTCTTGTGGATCGTAGGTCCGTTGACTTTATCCTCATCCCTTTTCATTCCTGTGGATTGTAGGTCCGTTGACCTTATCCTCATCTTCGTTTCTTGTGGATCGTAGGTCCGTTGACCTTATCCTCATCTTTGCATTCTTGTGGATCGTAGGTCCGTTGACCTTATCCTCATCTTTTCATTTCTTGTGGATCGTAGGTCCGTTGACTTTATCCTCATCCTTTGTTTTTCTGTGGATCGTAGGTCCGTTGACCTTATCCTCATCCTTTGTTTTTCTTGTGGATCGTAGGTCCGTTGACCTTATCCTCATCTTTTCCTTTCTTGTGGATCGTAGGTCCGTTGACCTTATCCCCATCTTTTGATTTCTGTGGATCGTAGGTCCGTTGACCTTATCCTCATCTTTGCATTCTTGCGGATCGTAGGTCCATTGACCTTATCCTCATCTTTTCATTCTTGTGGATCGTAGGTCCGTTGACCTTATCCTCATCCTTTGCATTCTTGTGGATCGTAGGTCCGTTGACCTTATCCTCATCCTTTTCAATTCTTGTGGATCGTAGGTCCGTTGACCTTATCCTCATCTTTTCATTCTTGTGGATCGTAGGTCCGTTGACCTTATCCTTTTCAATTCTTGTGGATCGTAGGTCCGTTGACCTTATCCTCATCTTTTTCATTTCTTGAGGATCGTAGGTCCGTTGACCTTATCCTCATCTTTTTCATTTCTTGTGGATCGTAGGTCAGTTGACCTTATCCTCATCTTTTTTCAACTCTTGTGGGTCGTAGGTCCGTTGACCTTACCCTAGTTTCGAGTCGCGGATCGTAGGTCCTACCTTTCCACCAAACCCGTATTTTCAAACCACAGTTTCATACAACAATCATTTCCATTGAGAACCTTGTATTGGCACCTTGGCTACGTTACAAGCTATCCCCATTCAAATCCATTATTCACTATATATTTCTCCACTAGAAAAACAAAAATTCTCTTTCCCCAGCAGATATCAAAACAATAACAAGGATAACACTTACATCATCTTTTCTTCAGGACAAATTTCAGGTCTTGATATTTAATCTTCTTCCACCTTGAATGTTCGAAAGGCTAGCGCCAATCTCACCTTCAGGTTTAAGACGATTAAATAGGGGCAGCTGTCATACCCCAAATTTGTCCTACCCCTAATTTATTTCTATCTGGCTTATGCTTTACATTCATCTGCATCTTTTCATTAGGTCATTGACATAACATGCATCATTAATCAATAAACTTGACAAGGGATCAAGGGTCGTAAAAAGACTTTTAGAGTTTCACTTGGCTTGGGGATTCTACGCTTTAAAGGCATGTTCTCATATGAGTTCTCAAGAATCGTGGTTTGAAGACCTAGGAGTGAGAGTGGTGCGCATTTGGATCACTATGAATTCTTATTGGTAAAAGGTGCATTAAATAAGATTTTTCTTATTTATTTTGCATTTTTATCTCATGCTATTGGATTCAAGTTACAAATTAGGATCATTGGAAATTCAATGAAAAGAAACTGAAAAAATAACTTTAGCTAGCATGCCAAATTTGAAGCATCCGTGAAGCCCATATCCATATGAGACTATATACTATCAGCCTTGGAAATTTGTGCACAGCGAGTATTTCAAATGTCTAAGCCCGTTATATAACGTTTTCACTTCACCAAGATCCTGGACATTTTGAAGTGCTTATGATAGAATATTGCAAATTCAAACAATCGGTTATATTTGAAGTGGCATCAAGACAAATATTTCCACTTTTGATCAATTTACAAGGTTGCTAGCCGAGAGTTAACACACAAGGAAAGATCCATGGTTCTAAGTGTAAAATTGCATAAGGGAAATTAATGCCAAAAAGGAGTTATAATATCATTTGACTCTTGGTGCTTCTAGCTTGACTTGTCCTTCATGAGTAAATAACCTCGCTCGAGAACTCCATCTTCATACAGACTTCATCCGCCTCGGACATCTCTATTAGAAGCGGTATCGACACGCAACTCACCGATCCCGAAACCTGTGGAAACAGTAAAGCTGAGTCAAAGTCAAAGGAAAATACAGAAAAGACAAAACTCCACAATCAAAAAGCTATTCAAACATGGTTCAAGTAATTAATCATTGGGACTCAAAAGGAGAAGCATGTACAAAAGGATCAACTGTGCCGCATCAGCGCATATTCAGCTGGGAAAATGAGGCAGAAATAAACATAAACCAGACCCTGCAACACATAAAAATCAGCATTCACTCGCAAAACCTAAACTGACATAACCTCCACCCGACATGTAACTAACTAGCATAACAGCCTTTAAACAATCTCTTAACCACCCCTTAACCAACTACCAAACAGAATCATAATAGATCCCCAATTGTAACTAACAGCATCCTCCAATCTATTTGTTAAACCCCAGCCTAACAGGAATCATTCCTTAAACCATAGAATTCAATATTAAACAAAAAAACAATGCAGCAAGTTCAAAACCATTCAGTCACAACCAACAGTTACTTTACTAACAGTTAACAACCATTCAACAGCTACTAACAGTCATGTAACTACCACTTTATAACAGAACCTACCCTTCTTAACTATCACATAACAGAATTCCAAACCACCAATAACTACCATGTAACTAATTAACTAACAGCTAACAAAACCAAAAAGCCCACAGTAGCAGCCTTGCATACAAATCAAAAATCCAAATATCTCCCTACCATACTGCCCTGCAAGATTGAAATGCCAAAACACATCAGCCAATACCCTGCTGTCTACAAAACAGTCCCTAAACTCAAGTTACCCTGTGCCTGCATAACACATTTCACAACTAACACATTCAGTAACAGAATTTCTCAGCATGTAACAAACTTCTTATAACTACCAAAAACAGAAATAACTGCTTGAACCAATTCATAACTAACCTAACATTCAGTTACACATCTAACAGAATCTCCAACCGAACTCTAACAGAAAAAGAGAGTAAAAGACTAACCTTCAACCGATATATAACAGGAATTATCCTCCACCTTCATTCTCACCTTCATAATCTTCACTACCACTACATCACTTCTTCCCTCTCGTCCATCTTCAACCTCTCAACCTTCACTCTCTTCAATCTTCAAGCTACTTCATCATCTTCAATTCAATCTCTAACCATCTTCAACCACTCTCTTATCATCATCACTTTCACAATCTTCTTCATTCATCTTCAATCCACATAAGAACAATCAAAATTGGCAAGAATGATTCACCATGGATTCAAGAGAAGAAAGAAAACTCTAATCACAAGGTTCAATCGATCTCAAGAAAACTCACCTTCACTGAGTCAGAGAACTCTCCGCGACGGCAATCAATCGATCTGCACCACCACCGTTATTGAATCTTCATCTTCTTCAGTCACTCATCGATTATCTTCCATCAACAACATCACCATAACTCCTTCTTCAGTGTACATTCATCGATTCGACTCAGCAACGTCTCTTCCAAGGACCACGATTCTGCATCGATCAATCTTCATTCATCACACATCGCAGAACCTTCAACCATTTCGCCACATTCAGCAAGAATCGCATTAACGTTCGCACATCTAAAACGGAAAGAAGAAGGAGAAGGTGGAGATCTGAGACGGAGAAATTGATGAGTGAGAGCGAGCCCAGAGACCGATTGAGAGTGATACGTGTACAAGTGAAATCGATAGAAGAATGTCATCTCAGAGACGGCGATTTCCTCCGACGCCGGTGACATTCCGCCGCTGAGTTCGTTCGAGAGAGGGAGAAGAGCGTTTGAGAGGTGAGTGGTCACATTGACTTGAACCCTAATTTCCATTTTCGTTCTTAGTTTTTTTAGTTTTTATTTAATTCTTTTTTTTAATTCAGATAAAAATCTAAAAAATAATTGAATCTGAACAAAATAATGGATCACCAAAACACTCATTGGGCCGAATTCTGACTCTCACCCCCCTGAATCTGGGCCCAAATGCGTATTAACTAGATTTCAGTTCATGCTAACTTTGCTACTACACCCCTGTTTACTAGGCAGATTTCTTTTCTTTAAGGATTTTGTTCATTACTAACTTTTAGCTCATAAACTAGTTTCAATTGAAATAAAAAATAAACAAAAATATGGTTCAGATAGTTTTATGTGTGTACATAATTGTGATATATTTTGTAGATTTTTAGAAACTAGTTTGCTATTTTAAATAAATCTTTTTCTTAGATATGTTCATATTTTCGCATGTTTAGTGTGTTTTACCAAATAATTCGGTTGAGTGCCTTAGAAGTAGAATTGAATTCCCATTTTTTGTGTGATATCAGTAGGCTCCTATATCTTCATGTGTATAAAAAATAAAAGTGCAATTCCATGTCTTGATTAGATTTTCATTAGGTTTCTTTTACCCGATTGATGTGTTCTTCTAAGTGGTTAACCATGTGAATTTGATCTATAATTCGATTTGCATTCATGCAATGATGTTGGTTACTTTTTGTACATATAATTAGGGATGTCTAGAGGTCCTAAGACCTGAAATTGAAAATTTTAGATCATGTTTTCCTATTTTGCCCGATTTTTCTTTATCACATGTAAATAACTTGTTTTTGGTTGACGATTGCACCGTAACTTGTACAAATGACCCGTAATTTTGTGTGAAACTTCTTGGCATGACTTTGTAGTTGTTTAGGCATCTAGTATAGGCTATTTGCTACTGACTTGTACCATTTGATTGCATGTTTCTAACTTCATTCACAATTTGAAACCGTTTAGCTAGTATTAACCTAGTGTTGTCTAGTTTTGGTTAGAGTTTTGTATTGCTTCATGCTAATTGACTAATATAGATTAATATAGGATATTAGAACTAGATGATTGAGTTTGCTACTGACTTCAAGCTTAGACCATGTGTTCACTTGCTTTTTGCTTCGATTAATTGATGTTTGCCCGCTAATTGGTAAGTAACGACGCATGCGATACTTTGGTAACTTCTTGTGGATATTTTTGTACGATACCGTGATGCTTTTGTATTTGATTTGGGACATTCAATCCCATGTTTTGCTACTGATTTGGAGCTTCTTTCTCTTGTTTTTATGCTTAGCCTCTCATTTCTTACTTTGATTTTGATTACATCTTGCTATTGCTTGCCATGTTCCCTTAGACTCTTCCTCCTTTGTTAAGAGGAATCGAGATAGGTTAGTTATCCTTGACCTTAGGGCCATTTGTAGATTAGAATAACATAGATTAGAATGTTAGATCTAGTTCCCTATTGCATTCTTTTTCTTTTCAACTTTAAAACATTAATAAAAGGAAGATGCGAATCACATTAAGAAAGTGATTGAGAAATGAGTGGGATTCATTCCCTAATCTATTTCTCAATCGCTTAGTGGCATAGAAACGAGTGGGATTCATTCCCTAATCTGTTTCTCAGTCACTACTTAATGGGAGAGAAACGAGTGGGATTCATTCCATAATCTGTTTCTCAAACATTAATTAATGGGAGAGAAATGAGTGAGATTCATTCTCTAATCTGTTTCTCAAACATTACATAATGGGATGGAAGTGAGTGGGATTCATTCCCTAGTCTGCTTCTCGATCATTATACATTTTATGTGATTCGAATCGCGAAGTAAATTCCCTTAAAAAATACACAACCAAAAACACTTTAAAACACCTAACAATGGTTCAGATTAAAAACAAAGTAGAGAAAGTGGTGAGTGGCCCGGTATTGGGAACTGTTCATCACTCATCTACGTTAAAAGACACAAACCAATCATTTCTTTTCCTTTTGCCTCGTTGGCACCTAAGGGCAATGTCATTTCCGTTCGTACGCATCGTAGGTCGTCCCTTATGCAAGAACGTGAACGTTGACTCCGCCCAATTAAAAAACACAAAAACAAACAAAAAATCTTTAGCCGAGCTACGGTAACTCTGATTCCTGAAAAGGATACGTAGGCAGCGGGGTAGGGCCCGTGCGAGTACAATTCTTTGTTTTCCCTACATTTTGCATTCATTTTGCATTTAGACATAGACATAGTTATACACCCTTTAGATAGAAACAAACATAGGTGGATACCATCGAGTACGATGGGCGCGAGGGGTGCTAATACCTTCCCCTTGCGTAACCGACTCCCGTACCTTGATTCTCTGGTCGCAAGGCCCTGTTCCTTCCTTTGTTAGGTTTTCTGATATTCCTTTCCCTTATGGGATAAATATATTGGTGGCGACTCTGTTCATTTTTCGCGAGCGTGCGACAGCTATCTTCTGAAATGAGATTGGATTAATGTTTTATAAGAAGTTCTGATCTTAAATCAATTAGAAGTAGTGACTCGTTTATTACTAACGTTTCATTGTCTAAAGTTGATTCAGAATATCTTTTAAAGTAAATACAGCTGTATCTAGCTTTCCAGATGGTAACACGTGTCTACCCTATTTGGACAAGCATGCGTGCAGTTGAGGAGGCGCCTTTCCTAGGTAACTGTTCTATCACTTCATTTGTCATAGTTTCTCTCTCCTCTTGTCACGTAACATTAAATGCCATTCATCATTTCCTTTACTTTCTTTTTCGTTTTATATCTTGTCAAACGTTTCCCTTCCCTAGAACGTTTCCTTCCCCACGCTTCCTTCCCCAAATATCGGGGATCGCTGACTTTGATTTCAAGACAGATCTCTCAAGATTCCAAGAAGTCTCAAGTCAGATCTCTTCTGTGATGCTGTTATCAACATTTATCCAAAGGAAGAAGACTTTCTTGAGATACTGGATGAAGTTAAGGATCATGTTCTTGACTTCTATGTTAAGAGAAAGCCCCGTTTGCGACATTAGCTCTCTTTCTGTGAACTGTCTCTCACTTACTCCTTGAATTCATGCATCTCTCCTACAGTGGAGGTTCTAGTCTGGACAGGCTTATGACTAGGCTAGGGTTGTAGTCCTTGTGTCCTTGTAGTTTTCTTTGCTTATTGCACTTGTGTATCAGCATACATCTTTTGTAATTCTGTTGGTTTAATCAATGAAAAGCTTTTTCTGCATAACTCTTGTACTTCTGCTTATTTTATCAATGACTATTTGGTTCTCTTTCCATTTGTCCTATGGTTACATCTGAATCTTTTACATTCTTTTTGATGTTATGACAAAAAGGGGGAGAAATAGTGATAAATGATTTGATTTATATTAGCAGTTGCTGGGAAGAAAGCCCCCACATTACTAACAGAAGCTGCAAGCTTCATATGATTCTAAGTTGTTTTGCAGGATTGAAAGCTCAACATTAAAAGCAAAATCATGAGGAATTGCAAATTCTGTAAAAGGAATATGCTCATGGAAACTGAAGCAAGCTGAGTGCTATGAAGCTTCAGAATCAGAAGCAGGAAGAAAGAAGTGTGATGATATTCTGATAGAATATGCATTAACTTATTTTCTGTCCTTAACATGTTCTGATAATCCTATATCTTATCATATATAATCTGATGCATTGTGTATGTTCTGATATATATATGTGATAAGTTATGATTTATTCATGCTACAACTTTTGTTGTGGAGTTTGTTCTGTAACATTTCAGAATGTAGAAGATGCTCTGATGATGCTCAAGTACATTCAACAATGTTCTGATACAATCTAGCATGGATTAATTCAAGAAGAAATTCAAGCTCTGAAGCTGTCCGCTGGAAGCAAGAATCAGAAGCTGTGAATGTTCCGAGGATCAAAGAAATTCAAGTTCTGAAGCTGTCCGATGGAAGCAGGAATCAGAAGCTGTGAATGTTCTGAGGATCTAAAGAAATTCAATGTTCTGAAGCTGTCCTATGGAAGCAGAAATCAGAAGCAGTGAATGCTCTGAAGTTCAAGCATATGTGATTGTCTCTACTGAAATACTCAGGGAAGTCTTTTATTTATAAAATTCTTCTAGTATTAATTTTAGGGGGAGATTGTTAATCTCAGGGGGAGACACATTCACATTATGTTTATATGCTTATGCTATAACTGTGTAATTGTCTTTTGCCGTCTGTTATTCTGATTGCAAATTCATATCATTTATATATGTTTTTGTCATCATCAAAAAGGGGGAGATTGTTAGAACAAGAATTGTTCTGATCAATAATCTTAGATTTGATGATAACAATGTATATGAATTTTGCTCAAGATAATGTGGTACTCTAATCCTATGCAATTTCCTCTTCAGGAAATATATAAAGAGTATGCACAAATCAGCGCTAAGAAGCTTTGACTCAGAAGGTTCAGTATGCAACTTCAGCACATGGTCTGGCAAGACATCAGAAGATGGTCAAGCAGAATCAGAGCATGGTCTATTAGAAGCATCAGAAGAACTTGAGTTCAGAAGCAGAAGCACTGAAGTCATGGAATCACGCTCAGAAGCATATCAAGATCAGAAGATCAGAAGATGCTCTGCACCAAGCTGTTTGTACTCTGTTGATATTCAACGTAGTATTTACAAAGAACAAATCAGAATCAAGTACTAGATGGCAAGCTACGCTGACTGACAAAAGGAACGTTAGAAGCTATTAACTGCAACGTCAGTAGTCACAACAAACGCAAGGCTCGAGGTAGTTGACAAAAGAGTGAAACATTAAATGCAATGCTGTACGGAGTACGCAAAGCATTAAATGCTCCCAACGGTCATCTTCTCAAAATGCCTATAAATATGAAGTTCTGATGAGAAGCAAGGTTACGAATTTTGGACGCACTTTGAACGAATTCTGAACTATCTCTGATACTATCTTGCTGTTCACTTCAAAAGCTATCAAACTTCATCTTCAACCTCACTACATTACTGTTGTAATACTTTAGTGAGTCTAAGCTTAAATCTGTAAGAGAAATATCACAGTTTGTGATTATCGCTTTTAAGAAGCAAGTGTAATACTCTTAGAATTTGTTTACATTAAATTGTAAAGGACTAGAGTGATCGGGTTGTGATCAGTATACTCTAGAGAAGTCTTAGAAGGTCTCTAAGCAGTTGTTCCTAGAGTGATCAAGTTGTGATCAGAAGACTCTAGAAGACTTAGAAGTTGTCTAAGTGGAAAACCATTGTAATCTCGTGTGATTAGTGGATTAAATCCTCAGTTGAGGTAAATCACCTTGTATAGGGTGGACTGGAGTAGTTTAGTTAACAACGAACCAGGATAAAAATACTTGTGCAAATTATTTTTATCTTACGAGTTTTTGAAACTACACTTATTCAAACCCCCCCTTTCTAAGTGTTTTTCTATCCTTCACCATTTTATAACAAAACTAGTATTTAGGGGGACATTTTACACAAGACTACCAACTTTGGGATATTGAAGCCTTGTGATAATGTGATCCTAGTTCTAATTTTTCGTTGTCTGTGTCAGTCTTGTCCAATATTCAACCCTCTTTTTTGCCTTTGTTCATTCTAACCAATTTGAATTACCCAAATCTCATTCCACTACTCTACGGATGTCAGAACAACCTCTTAGTCATCCCTATGCATTAATATAGCCTCTAGAAATATGTGAATTGTGTGTCTTCATTTGGAGGAATAAAAAATAGGAAGAGAAAGGATTGCAACAAATAAAAGATTGTTATAATTCTAGCTTAAATTTAAAGGTTTAAAACACAAAAATTAATGAGATTATTGAGCATATTCCCATTGTTAAAGTTGATGATAGACTTATTACCTTAAGAAAAGGTAAGCATTCTTGCATCTCTCATCCTGTTTATAAATTTATCTCTTAAGATAAATTATATCCTCATCACTTTGATTTTGCTAGCAATCTTGATAAAATTGAAGTTCCAAATTATGTCCTTTAAGCTCTTACCAAACTAGAACGGAAGAAACCTATACTGGAAGAAGCTAATAATGCTAGACAGTGGGGCTTTGTGGATGTGGATGGAGGTGAGAAGTTATCTAGAGCTATTGAGGCTTTGGGAGTGAGGGATACTAAAGGGAAGGAGCTGGGCAGTATATATGGGGAAGAATGCAGTGTACAGGAGGCGGATAGTGGGGCGGGGAAGAAGGCGTTTTCAAATAGTTTGAAATGATAATTGGATCATTTAATATTAGAGGGGGTGGTAATGCTCTTAAACGAAAGAGGATTAGTGACATTGTGAAAAAGGGGGAGGCGGACATTTTTTTGATTCAAGAATCAAAGTTATCAAATGTAAATGAGGCTTTAGCGAGAAGTTTTAGGAGGAATTCGGAAGTAGGTTTTTCGTTTTCAAATTCGGAAGGAATGTCGGGAGGTATGATTTGTTTATGGAAGGTAGACACGGTGGAGGTTATTTTTAGCTTCAAAGGGGAAGGTTACTTGGGAGTGAAAGTTTTTTGGAAGGGTCATGTTTACTACATTTTAAATATTTATTCTTCTTGTCGTCTTATAAAGAAGAAAGAATTCTGGGCTAACATTTTGCGTTTGAAGGATTCTTTTTTGGATGGGGAGTGGATAATCGGAGGGGATTTTAATTCTATTAGGAATGTTGGTGAAAGGAAGGGGAGGAGTGAGAGTGTGACGTCAAATGATTCGGTTCTTTTTGATAAGTTTGTCGAGGATAGTGGCTTGTTAGATATTCCATGCAAAGGTAAGAAATTCTCTTGGTATAGTGGTGATGGGAGAGCTATGAGTAGAATTGGTCGTTTTTTGGTTTCTAATGTGGTGGTGAATAGATGGGGGTTGGTGGGTCAATTCATTGGGAGTCGGGATATATCGGATCATTGTCCGGTGTGGTTGGTAAAGGATAAAGATAATATGGGCCCTAAACCTTTCAAGTTTAACAACGAGTGGTTTACTTTCAAGTCCTTTATTCCTTTTGTAGAAGCGGAGTGGAAGGAGATGGTGGTGGAAGGTAGAGGTGACTTTGTCCTCCGCTAAAAGCTTAAGAGGTTGAAAGAGAGGCTTAGATGGTGGAATGAGTTTTTCTTTGGTAAGATTGATTTAGAAGTGGAGGAATGTGTGAAGGAGGTTAATTATGGTGATGCTTTTTTGGAAGAGGTGGAGGAGGATTCTTTTTTTGAATCTTTGAATGATAGGAGGGAGGCGAATAAGCGGTTATGGTTGAACCTAAAGATTAAGGAAAATATGCTTGTGCAAAAGTCGAGACTTAAGTGGATGAATGAGGGTGATTCTAATTTCCGCTTCTTTCACAATGTTGTAAAAGAAAAAAGGAGACGTAACCATATAGGCCCTCTAGTCACACCCGGAGGGTTGGTGGAGAAAGTGGAGGAATTAAAGGAGGAGGTTAGGCATCATTTTGCTTCTAAATTTTTGGAGGTGGATTCGGAGAGAATGACTTTATATGGGATACCTTTTAATCAAATAAGTGAAGGGGATGTTTCTTTTCTTGAAAGGTCTTTTCAAGAAGAGGAAATCAAGGAGGCTATTTGGAGTTGTGGGAGTGATAAAACACCGGGACCGGACGGGTTTTCTTTTATGTTCATTAAAAAGTGTTGGTTCTTTTTAAAGGAGGATTTTGGGCGGTACCTTAGTCATTTTCACCGAGGAGGGGCGATTTCAAAGGCTATAAATTCTTCTTTTTTATCCTTGATTCCTAAATTGACAAATCCGGTGGGGTTGGACGACTATAGAACTATATGCTTGGTCGGGTGTATGTATAAAGTCATTTCTAAACTTTTGGCGGGGAGGTTGAAAAAGGTGTTGCATTCTTTGATCTCTCCGTGTCAAAGTGCTTTTGTGCCGGGTAGACAATTACTAGATGGAGTGTTGGTGGCAAATGAAGTGGTGGATTTTTCTAAGAAAGTGGGTCGCGGTTGCTTGTTTTTTAAGGTGGATTTCGAAAAGTCTTATGACAAAGTCTCTTGGAATTATCTTAGATACATGTTGAGAAGGATGGGTTTTGGGGAGGTTTGGATGAGATGGATGGAGAAGCTTATCTTTAATAGTTCAATGTCCGTGATAGTTAACGGTAGCCCGACTAAAGAACTTGTGGTGGAGAAAGGCTTGAGGCAAGGGGACCCTTTATCTCCTTTTCTATTTGTGTTGGTGACGGAGGGGTTAGCGGGTCTTGTGAAGAAATCATCCGAAATTGGGGAGTTTAAAGGTATAGTTTTGAACGGTGTTTGTGAGGTTGACTTATTACAATTTGCGGATGATACTCTTATGATGGGGGAATGTTCTTGGAGACAAGTGTGGGCAATCAAAGCAATTTTAAGGGCTTTTGAATTAGTGTCGGGTCTCGACATTAATTATCACAAAAGTAAGATTATTGGTATCAATGTTAGCGGTTATTTCTTGGAGGCGGCCGCTTATGTTTTATCTTGCAAAATTGAAGGTTGTAACTTTGTTTTTCTTGGCATTAAAGTAGGTTGTGACCCAAGAAAAATCTCTTCTTGGTCTCCTCTTGTTTCTAAGATTAGGAATAGGTTATTAGGTTGGAAAAATCGGTTCTTAAGTTTGGGTGGAAGGATCTCTCTTTTAAAATCGATTCTTATTTCTCTTGCTATTTTCACTATGTCCTTCTATAGGATGCCGATTTCGGTGGTTAAAGAGGTGGTTAGGATTCAAAGTAATTTTTTGTGGGGAGGAGTAGCGGAGGAGAGAAGAAAGATACATTGGGTTAGTTGGAAACAAGTTTGCTTACCGTTTTTAAAGGGGGGTATTGGTATTAAAGATGTGGGTGATTTCAATCGTGCTCTTCTTAACAAATGGCGGTGGAGGATATTAAAAGGCGAGGAGGCCTTTTGGTTCAAAGTGCTTAAGGCTCGGTATGGGGATTTGACGATGGCGTCTTTTTGTGGAGGTATGTCTTCTAATCCTTTATCTTCTCTTTCTTCCTCTTCTCTTTCTTTAGCCTCGGTGTGGTGGAGAGATATTATTTCGCTTGGTAATGATAAAGGGGAAGATCCATTGGCCTATAATTGTCATTTTGGTGTTGGAAATGGTTTTGTCACTCCGTTTTGGGAAGCTAGGTGGGTTGGAAAGGTTTGTTTGAAGGAGGAGTTTCCTAATTTGTTTGCGGCCTCTCTTTTGAAGCGGGTGGCGGTAGCTAGTATGGGAGGGTGGTTAGAAGGGGTATGGAAGTGGGGAAATTTTGGGGTTGCTATTGATGTTGATGTTGATTCGGATTTGGTGGATGAGGACGTTTCTCTCCGCTCCTTGCTTCTAGGCCGTGAGCCTTTGACGGGGGTAGGGATAAAGTCTCGTGGTTTTGTTCGGAGGACGGCGTTTTTTCCGTAGCGTCTTGCTATGCGTTTTTGGTTGCTTCTCGTATTCCTTATGGTCCGTTGTGTAGAAGTGACAAGGCCTTGGATTTAATTTGGAGGATTCAAGTGCCGTTCAAGATTAAAGCGTTTGGTTGGAGGATTTTTGTAAATAGGCTCTCAACAAAGGATTTACTATCTTTTAGGGGTGTTCCTTTGTCGGATGAGAATTTAAAGTGTGTGTTTTGTGGTATTTTTCCGGAAAGTTGTGAGCACTCTCTTTTTAATTGCACTTTGGTGAAGGGGGTGTGGAGGGAGGTAGCATTGTGGATTGGTAAACCGTCTGGGAATATGGAAGAAGAGAGTTTTCATAGTTTCATGGAGTGGTTCACTTTTTGTAAAAAAAAGAAAGTTAAAGAGGGTAAATGTGGTTTGGTTTGGCTAGCTATTGTTTGGATTTTTTGGTTAACTAGGAACGGTATTTGCTTCCGAAATGAAGGTTGGGTTGTTGATAACACGGTTTGGAATATCAAGTCTTTCTTATGGAAGTGGTCGTTTATCGGAGAAATTACGCATCAAATTTATAGCTTTTATGAGTTTAGCAAAGATCCTTTGCTTTTCCTCTCATAACTCTATTTGCTTTGTAATCTCTCTTTGCGGGGTTTTTTGTTTTTGTTGCCCGCTTTCTGTGTAATCAGGTTTCGAGAACCCTTAGTTCTCGTATTAATTCCATATTGCTTACACAAAAAAAAATGACTAGTTGAAAAACTATTTTGAAAAACATTTTATCAGAGTTTAAAAAGACAACATAGTTTGTGCGTCTAAAGCAAATTTGCATATAAAAATATTATGTTTATCAATTGGAATATACACGAAATAGTTTAACCATTACACAACACAATCAAGATCGAATCAACAATATAACCAAAGAGTAAACAAATGTATTATATTAAAATAATGTTGAATTTACACAATATGTGTAAATATTATAAATTCAAGGGTTATTACCATTTTACCCCCCTGCCATATAGGTCTTTTCTGGTTTTGCCCCCTGTAAAATTTTTTTTTTGAAAAACAACCTTGTCATTTCAAAAAGCTAACTTTTTAGCCCCTAAAGTCAAAATCCGCAGGAAAATCTGCAGGTTTCCTGCGGATTTTCTTTCGGATTTTCCTGCAGATTTTGACTTTAGGGGCTAAAAAGTTAGCTTTTTGAAATGACAAGGTTGTTTTTCAAAAAAAAAAATTTACAGGGGGCAAAACCAGAAAAGACCTATATGGCAGGGGGTAAAATGGTATTAACCCTAAATTCAATACAACTGAATTGCATTATCACATTTTTTTTAGTTTAATCATGAATAAGAAAAAATCAAAGTGTTGATTCTAGCGAAATATACACTTAACAAATAAATTGCTAGAAAGGAAAACCTAATGGCATGCAGTTGTAGAAAGCTATAAAAATAACCTAACACGCTATTTCTGCAAAATTAGAGAGAGAGAGAGAGAGAGAATAGTAGTTCAACTATCATCCTCGCTAAGCTTAATCCAATATTCAATGGTTCCCATAAAAAATTTTGGTCTTCCAATATTCTTTGTGACAGTTTACACAAGTTTTAGTACATCACAATATTCAAATAACACTAAAAATAAAATAAAAAACTTCTATTTGGATCCCTTGATTCGTACACAATATCCAAATTGAATTATTGTAAGATCTTTATTTGAAATCACCTTGAATTTTCCGACCCCCACAATCTTGCTCCAAAGTCTTCATTATGCAACAATATTTCCTCGATCATATCGGTATCTTGAGCATTCGTTCATCAGAAGATTGTGAAGAACTACCACCTTGTTCATAGGCTTCCACACAACACTACCAAAGTGAATTTGGAGAGAAAAACCTCCTTATTTTCCACTAGAATCATCAAAACCAGCCACAACACCACACACCTTGCAATCTTAAACAAATCTTCAAAGAAATGTTAAATCCAATAACAGAATCTCCTCAACAATCACAAATTCCAAAGATGAGATTTGGATCCATGTGAAAATGGAATTAGAAAGAGGTAGAAGATGAAATAAATTGTTTGCAAGTGTTCAAGAAAGATTTAAAACTCTTTTTGAAAATGAGAGAACATGTGTGTTGTGAGTTTTGAAATCAATATTGGAAGTGTATCATTTCTAACATTATAAAGATTTTGAGAGAAAGTGGTATTAATATATGCTGGAGATTTTGCATAAAAATGAGTGAAAAATGGTGTATGATTCGAGTCATAAGCAAGAGGTATGATTTCAATCAGAAAACCAAGTGATTTCAATCAAGAATCAAGAACATATGAAAACCATTTGTGTAATTCGAGTCATATAATATGTGATTCGATTCACATGATTAGAGTCATGAATATCTTTGATTTGAGTCCAAGTTCCTGAAGCAACGTGGAAATCTTTCAGTTTAGTGTGATTCGAGTCAAACAGTCTTGTGATTCGAGTCACACAACTTGTGATTCGAGTAAGGAAGTTTATGAATCGAGTCATGAAAATATGAAATGAGTTATTCGTCTCCCTGGAAGTGTGATTTGAATCTAATGAATAGTGTGATTCGAGTCACATTGGTAGAACCTCAAATTTTTAAGTTTTCAAAAGCTTTTTGAAATTTTACCAGATTCATGACTTGGACCATTTTCACACCTAACTCTTGATCCCAAAAGTTAATAGATTGACTTAAAGCATATTGCTTAAACTTAGACTATACACTTTTATTTATACATGCTTGAACACATATTTAAAAAATAATTCAGAGACGTGCAATTAATGAGGAGACTCAATAACAAAAATAAACAAAACACAAAAAGCTTAAAATACAAAGAATTAAAACAATAACCCTCGAGGTATTAGAGACATGCAAAGCAACTTTAAATCCTATGTGATTTATTATCAAAAGATGTTTTCACTTGTGGCAAAACTCAATGTAGTTCTGATTTTTCTATCACTTGCCTCAATTCTTGATTGGCCTCCCTATCAAATGGATGTAAATAATGACTTCTTAAATGGTGATCTTGAAGAGGAAGCTTACATGGAAATTTCCCTAAGGTTTGAGACCTCTACAAATGAAAACAAAGTTTCCAACTCAAGAAAGTTTTGTATGGATTAAAATAGTCACCTAGAGCTTGGTTTGATTGATTCACAAAGGTGGTAAGGAAGTTTAGATATATTCAATGTCAGACTCATCATACAATGTTTCTCAAGCAATCATGCTCATGAAATAAGACTATTCTTATTGTATGCATATATGATATTTTTCTAACAATAGATAATGATGAAGAAATTAAGAGACTAAAAAGCCTCATAGACAAAGAGTTTGAGATTAAAGACTTGGAAAATAATAAATATTTTCTTGGGATAAAGGTATCTCATTTGAAGAGAGATATTTTGGTTTCGCAGCGAAAATAGGTTTCGGATCTCCTAAAGGAGACATAAATACTTATATACAAATCATCAAAGGCCCCCATGGATGCAATTGTGTAGCTAGAAACATTAGACAATGCAATGTCAGGCGATAAAGGAAAACATCAAAGGTTGGTTGGAAAGCTCATTTATTTGTCTCATACTAGACTAGACATTAGTTTTATAGTAAATACAGTGAATCATTTCATGTCTAGTCTAGTCTCATACTAGACTAGACATTAGTTTTATAGTAAATACAGTGAATCATTTCATGAACAGCCCCAAAAAAGAACATATTGAAGAAGTATACAAAATTCTAAGGTATTTGAAAATGATAACAAGTCGAGGATTATTTTTCCAAATTAAAGTCCTTAATTCTTTTCCAATGAAAGTGTTATGTGATAATTAGTCTACCATCGAAATTTCTAATAACCCAGTGTATCACAAAAGAACAAAAAATGTTGAGAATGGTTATCATTTTATCAAAGATAATATTGAAAATGAGACTATATCACTTCACATGGCCGTCTTTTAGGACGTGCAAGACGGACCACCGCACTGGGCTTCAAATTTTTTAAAATTAAACCGTAAATAAATAGGGCCTCATAAATCTTTGCCACTATTAAAATTATAGTAAATAGAACCTCTAATTATTTTGTCATGGTTGAACCATGACTAACTTACACACGACCTCCAAAAAATTGAGACAGCCTTGTCACTTCAGTATACTCCTAAATATTAGCTGACTGCAAACATTCTCACCAAAGTAGTTACAAAAAACGTTTGACAATCTTACATCCAAGTTATGATTGCTCAACATCTACAACTTGGATTGAGGGGGAGTATGGAAATATGCCACGTAAATGTTGATTATTCAATATTATTTATTTCTTATAATAAAAGGGATTTGGTAATTATACTACCTTATCTCCTCATTATTTGTTTTTAGTTTTTTATTTTTCACCAATATGAGAAATTATTATATTTCTGATTTTTTAGTTTCTTTTATTTTCCACCAAAATGAGAAATTATCACGGTAATTAAAATCGGATTGGAGATCAAACTGGTGTACCTATGTTTTATGGTTTTAAAGTTAGACCGATGTCGAACTTGGATCAAATCGATTATATATATATATATATATAGAGAGAGAGAAAAGGGGATATGCACTGACAGTGTAAAATATTTTTACACTGTCAACCAATCACAATCATGTATCCAATTAAAACACAATTTTAATTTAAATAAACTAATATGACATGACAATTGTAAGTATTTTGATTGGATGTATGTATGTGTAAAGTTTGTTTACACTGTCAGTGCACTACCTTTAAACTTTTATATATATATATATATATATATATATATATATATATATATATATATATATATATATATATATATATATATATATATATATATATATATATATATATATATATATAAAGTTGTTAAGTTTTGGAGCCAAAACTTGGGTAATATAGTCATTTGAATATTGTTTAATTATTATTATTTAAATTTATAATTAATTTAATTAAAAAAATAAATAATTAATTAATATTTAGGTTTAATTATTATTATTATTTAAATTTATAATTAATTTTATAAAAAAATAAAAATTAATTAATATTTAGGTCACCTGCCCACTTGCCCACTAACTTCCTTAACGGTTCTAATTCTTAATCATATTTTTTATCCTAAGTTTATTGTTGTTTTCTAATTCTAAATCATATTTTTTTTCTAGGTACATAATTTGAACTTTGAAGCATCATAAAATATTGTTGAAAAAATAGAGTTGTAGGAGATGACTTAAAAGAAGTATCTCAATTTTATCTTAATGTTTTTTTATAGGTTCAAATATTTTTAGCAACTAACTTCTATATTTTAAATTAGAGGTCACTATCTTAAGTATTGGTGGATTTCTCTAAATCAATTTATGATTTTTATTTTACAAATGTTTTCAAAAAAAAAAAATCTAAATTTATACTTTTTAATTTTCTCCTACTCAATTTTAGTTGTTTTTTTTTGTAGGTGCAAACTTTGAATTGAAGCATCACAATATAATATTAAATCAATAAATCGCAGGTTCTAAGAATTACTATCTTTTTCTCTAAATTTATGGATTTTATTTGTCTTTCTAACTTAAGTTTTAATTTTTAATTTTTTGTTATGTTATTTTGTAGGTGTTGTCTTACAAAATTTATTGTTGTTTTTTAATTCTTAATTATATTTTTTTATAAGTACATAATTTGAAGCATCATACAATATTGCTCAAGAAATAGAGTTTTAGGAGATGATGTTTTAAAAGAAATATCTCAATTTTCTCTTTTTATGTTTGTTTTTAAGGTTCATTTAATTTTTAGTAACTAACTTCTATATTTTATATATTTTAAATTAGAGGTCACTACCTCAAGTAATGGTGAATTTCTCTCGGTCAATTTATGATTTTTATTTTACAAATATTAAGAAAAAACAATTCTAAATTTATAATTTTTATTTTCTCTTACTCAATTTTAATTATATTATTTTTTATAGGTGTAAATTTTAAATTGAAGTATCCCAATAAAATATTAAACAGCCGGTTCTAAAAATTATACTTCTCTCTAAATTTATAGATTTTATTTTTCTTTCTAACTTAAGTGTTGTTTTTTAATTTTTTGTTATGTTATTTTGTATGTGTTTTCTTACAAATTTTATTCATGTTTTCTAATTTTTAATTACGATTTTGTTAGATGCATTCTTTAAAACATCATAAAATAATGTTAAAGAAATTGAGTTGGTGGAGAGAATGAGTTAGAAGAAGCAGTGTTTTAAAAGCCGGACCGGACCGGCAAGTCGGACCGGTCGAACCGGGAACCGATCAGGTAACCGATCTGGTTCAATAGCTGAATCGGGAATGTCATTGAACCGGTGTGAACTGGTCAAAATCGGTGTAAACCGCTAAAATTGGGAAAACCGGCGGTTTTTGTGAACAGATGGTTTTAATGTATTTTTCAATTTTTTAATTTTTTTTATTTAAAAAAATTAAAACAATGTCATTTTGACTATTTTAATTAAAAAAAATAAAAAATGGTTATAGATGCGGTTGACTTTGTTACAGATAATTTTAATATCGAAGAAGGAGATCCCAACATTAAAATAATTTTTTTTTATTGAAATTAAATTTAGTAGACAGTGAAATTATTTTGTTATAAATTATTCAATTAAATTATGTTGCGATTAAAATTTTGTTTATATTTTATAATTATGTACTATTTGATTGTGTGTAATACCTATGTGTAAAATTTGAATTTAAATTATGAACTTGTGAATTTTTTTATAATATGATGTTTTTAAAAAATTTAAGTACTAATTATATTTTGTAGTGACTGAATCACCCGGTTCGATAGATTTTATACCTATATAATTTTGTTATAACGACCGGTCTATTCAACCGAGTTATCCGGTTTAATCATGCGGTTCGACCAGTGACCCAGTGGTTCGACCAATAAACCAGTGACCCAATACCCTCACCAGTTTGATGTCCGATCCGATTTTAAAAACATTGAAAAAAAATATATTCATTTTTATATTATAGAACATGAAAATAACTCATTTATATTTTAAATTAGAGATACAAACAATATAAAAATTATTCATTTTAAATTATTTCTTAAATTATAAAAATTATTTTTAATATTTAAATAAAACATATCCGTGCATATGTCTAGTATATATATAATAGATAAGAATAATTATAGTTTTTCAATGATATAGAAAAACTTATCGATAATTTTATAATAATGAACATCTAGTAGTTTTTAAGTTTTTTTATAGTCTTTTATATTTTTAATAGGTTGGGTAGATAGACTCAAAATTTTCATTTTAATATAATAATAATATAATAATAGTTTAATAACTTTATTGATTATTTGTTTAAGACAGTGTCTTGTCATTTTGTCTTCATATATCTTATGTGTTACATTATATAATTATGAATTATTATATAAATTCATTTTCATTCATAAAATAAATAGATAAATAGAAAAAAAAAAGATTTGAAATTAATTGAAATAATCTCCCAACCTTGGTCTCCTTTACTTAAATTCTGATCTGTCTCGTTATCACACACGACCTATAAAGTGTATAAGAAAAAAAACTATCTCGTCCAGGATCTGAGGAAGAATGAATCTTCCTCTACTCTTGCGATTGTGGTTATGGATAGGGATATTCAAAACCGAACCGGTTTAATAGAAAATCGAAAAATCAAACCAAACTAAATCGAAAATCACAAAAAATGCATTTGGTTCGGATTAGTTTGAATTATTTTCTAACAAAATTGCATGATTTGGTTCGGTTTGCAGTTTGTATTTTACAAACCGAATCAAACCAAACCAAACCGCATTATGTTACAAAACCTACAAACCATTATATATATTTTTTAAATCTTTAGAAAAATCAACATGTATTATTCGTATATTTTATCATATTCTTTGTATGAAATATATGCAAAAAAAAAAATAATAATAAAGTTGATAAGGATAAGATTAAAAGAAATTTAATGGATATTATTTTTACATCCCTTTATATATTAAATATAATAGCATTTCAAATTTATTTAAGAACACAATTTTATGTATATTATCAATTAGACATAAGATAAAATTATAAAACACAATTCATATTTATGCATTAAAATTATAAACTTGTTTGAACAATAAATTTATTTTATAATCATGTATGAATGACTGAACACAAAATTATGTTGTCTCATATATATGTGTATGTATGAATCAATGAAAATTTAATAAAAACCGAACCAACCAAATCAATCCAAACCGCATTGGCTTAGTTTGGTTTGGTTCAGTTTTATTTTAAAAGTCAACCGAACCAAAACAAACCGCATACATAAGTTTCCTATTCATGGAGATGGAGAAGCCGTTTCCTAGCTTTCTAGTCCAGGTGCAAGAGTCTTCTATAAATTCCAATTTCAAAATCATAATGCTTATAAATAGAACATAAATAGTTACTGGTCAAAAGGCTTGACACAAAGTGATACAATCAAAAGTGTCTTGTCTAGGTGTCTTGTCTAGCATGAAAAATGCTTCATAATTAGACTTCCGAGTAAAGACAGTTTAATTAGGACAGACACCATCAACTCTCAACCTTTTTTTAGTGTCTCACTTTTGCCCAGTATTATCCATATCTTTTCAAAGGGAATATGTGACCCATCGTGACAATTCGAATCACTTCTTGAGAGTGGGAGATCTTATGCCAACAAATTAAACATTGTGCTGTTTGCTTACATTTGAAATATATGAAAAGCAAAAAATGACAAAATCTTCAACAGCAAAGATTTATCATTGGAGCAAGTGTTCGAATCTATAAAAAAGAATTTGTGAAATTAGATAAATAACAATCCAAACGGTTACTAAGTTTTGTGTCTCAATAGTATTATTATCAAGCAGCAATACAGACACTATTTTGACAGTATGAAACTGTGGTTGGCTATATAGTTCAATGTTTGACAATGTAAAGTTTAAGTTATTAAAAATAGAATGAAGGAACTGTCCAGAACAAATAAATAGAATAAAGGGTTAGAGATGGCCAGTAAAATTATTTTCCTTGCATTAACAAAAAGAACTGGTACAAATAACTTTGAAGTCTTTTAACAATCAGAATCAAAAATGCCAAAACACTGACCAATAATAAATATTCTAAAACCGAAGTAAAAATAAAAGGGTCCGGAACAAAATAAAACAAAACTTAAAAGGGTCTGCAACAAAATATCCAACCCACATTTAATCAACAACTTAATCAACTTCTTCAATCTTGGGACCAGCACCACCTGCAGCTGGAGGAACTTCATCATCATCACCACCCTCAGGAGCAGCTCCACCTTGGTACATCTTAGCAATGATTGGATTGCAAAGACTCTCAAGTTCCTTCATCTTATCTTCAAATTCATCTGCTTCAGCCAATTGGTTACTATCCAACCAAGTAATTGAAGCATCAATTGCATCTTCAATCTTTTTCTTGTCGTCCGGTGAAAGCTTTGAAGCAATCTTGTCATCTTTAATTGTGTTCCTCATATTATAGGCATAGTTTTCCAACGCATTCTTTGCATCAACCTTCTTCTTGTGCTCCTCGTCTTCTGCCTTGTATTTCTCTGCTTCCTCAACCATCTTCTCGATCTCCTCCTTTGAGAGTCTACCTTTGTCATTAGTAATTGTGATCTTGTTCTTCTGACCGGTTGTTTTGTCCTCAGCGGAGACATTCAAGATACCATTAGCATCAATGTCAAAACAGACTGTGATCTGAGGAACACCACGGGGAGCAGGAGGAATGCCGGAAAGCTCAAATTTGCCCAACAAGTTGTTATCTTTGGTCCTTGCTCTCTCACCTTCATATACTTGGATCAACACACCGGGTTGGTTGTCTGAGTAAGTAGAGAAAACTTGCTCCTTCTTGGTTGGAATTGTGGTGTTCCTTTGAATCAATACAGTCATGACACCACCAGCAGTTTCCAAACCAAGAGACAACGGGGTGACATCCAAAAGCAACAAATCTTGAACCTTTTCATTACCTTCACCACTCAATATAGCTGCTTGGACAGCAGCTCCATAAGCAACAGCCTCATCAGGGTTGATACTTTTGCAAAGCTCCTTACCGTTGAAGAAGTCTTGCAAAAGTTGTTGAACTTTGGGAATTCTAGTGGAACCACCAACAAGAACAACATCATGAACGGTGCTCTTGTCCATCTTAGCATCCCTCAAACACTTCTCCACAGGCTCCATACACTTCCTGAAAAGATCCATGTTCAGCTCCTCAAACCGAGCACGAGTGATTGTGGTGTAAAAATCAACACCCTCATACAAAGAATCAATCTCAATGGTTGTCTGTGCAGTTGATGAGAGAGTTCTCTTTGCTCTCTCACAAGCAGTTCTCAACCTCCTAAGTGCCCTAGGGTTACCACTAATATCCTTCTTATTCTTCCTCTTAAACTCTTGAACAAAATGGTTAACCATCCTGTTATCAAAATCTTCCCCACCAAGATGGGTATCACCAGCAGTGGCTTTAACTTCAAAAATACCCTCTTCAATAGTTAGAAGAGAAACATCAAAAGTACCACCACCCAAATCAAAGATCAACACATTCTTCTCACCAACACTTGTAGCCTTTTTATCAAGACCATAAGCAATAGCCGCAGCAGTTGGCTCATTGATTATTCTCAGTACATTCAACCCAGCAATGGCACCAGCATCCTTAGTGGCTTGACGCTGGGAATCATTGAAGTAAGCCGGAACAGTAACAACCGCATTCTTCACCGTAGAACCAAGATACGCCTCTGCAATTTCCCGCATCTTAATGAGGACCATAGAGGAAATCTCCTCAGCAGCAAATTGCTTGTCCTCACCCTTGTAATTAACCACGATCATAGGCTTTTCACCAGGACCCGCAATAACCTTGAATGGCCAATGCTTCAAATCACTCTGAACAGAAGCATCAGAAACTCTCCTTCCAATCAAACGTTTCGCATCTGGCAAAGTACACATTCAAATTCAAATCACTAATTATCACATTAACCCAATCAAAATTCATAAAATAAAATACCTAACAAGTAACAACCCTAGCATATAGAAAGTAAAGGTGAAGTTTGAGATCTTACCGAAAACGGTGTTAATAGGATTCATGGCGACCTGATTTTTAGCGGCATCACCGATCAACCTTTCGCTATCTGTAAAAGCAACATAAGACGGCGTCGTACGGTTTCCTTGATCATTGGCAATGATCTCGACTCGGTCGTGCTGCCAGACGCCAACGCAGGAGTACGTCGTGCCGAGATCGATTCCGATGGCAGGACCTTCACCTTTTCCGGCCATTGTCGAACTGTCTAGGGTTTGTTTTGTGTAGAAGAGGCGAGAGAGAAAAAGTTCGTTAGGGTTTCGGAATTGTGATTTGTGAATGAATTTGTAATAAGGGAGTGTTTGTTTTGATTTATATACAGGAATTTTGGGATTCTAGAAGGTTCTATGTGACGGATGCGAATAGTGTCGAAACACGTGTATACACGTTTTCTGCTTCTAGTTGCTTCGAGATGTTTCTTTCTTCAATTGTTGGATCCAATTAATATTTATTAATTAATAATTAAATATAATTAAATTCTATATAAAATTATCTTTTGATTTGAATTTAGCCTAAGTAGTAAACATAACACAATATTTAAACTAAATTTTAGATACCATTGCTATGACTTTCTTATTCAGTGTGATTAGATCGGTGTTACGTTACACACACTTTTTAATGGTTAATGATCTATATTTCTCGTCTATCATTATTTATGGACATGTGTTTTTCTTATCTCGTGAATTTATCATGAGACAAACTCCAACTCTCAATTTGAGATTATATAATCTCGAAATTCATATTGTATTTACTTTACTTGAGATACATATACTCAATATTGAACTTCTTTAAGAGTTTGAAAAACTCAACCCTCCGAATGTAATAGCCAACATTATTACGTAATGTTGCACAAACATTCAAATCAACAGTTTGTTGCTATCAATTGTGTTGTGAATTCATTGCCACGAACAAAGTATAAAATAAGGGATGAATAAAGGACAAGGAAGAAGAGGAGAACACAATATTGGTTATAACTGCTATTCTTTTACTTTCTCTTAAAACAAGATTACAAGTTTACAAGAATAACAAATAACCTCTCTCACCCTAAATTAGGATTTGCAGCTTAGCAATGATGAGAGACTAGTATGCTATTTATAATAAATCCCAACATACTAACTAATGGGCTTTTTCCACAAGGCCCATTACACAAGCCAACTTAAGAAACAAGCTAACTTAACAAATTAGGGTTTAAACACTAAAACCTAATTTAACATGCTAACAACCCTAGCATCTTCGACACAAGCATGTGAACAACCTTCGACTTCATGCTTAACCCTGTCGAACCAAGAAGCTACCCTTCGGCCATACTAGAGTTCGATCCAAAATCTCACAAATCTCCACCTTGGATCTAACTCTACAACATCAAGGGAACAAACTAGCTTTCTTCATGCAGCTTTAGCAACTGCACACAGTGGAAAAACTTGCAACTCGGTAATGTCTTGGTGATCATATCAGCAACATTGTCTTCAGTCGAAACCTTCAGCACTTGGACTTCTCCACGCTCGATTACTCCTCTGACGAAATGCAGCCTCACATCAATGTGCTTAGTTCGCTCATGATAGGCTGAATTCTTCGACAAGTGTATTGCACTTTGACTATCACATTTAACAGTGATACCTCGACCTTGAAGTTTCAGCTCCTTCGCAAAACCTTCAAGCCACAATGCTTCTTTCACAGCTTCAGTTAGGGCAATATACTCCGCTTCAGTGGTTGATAGAGCAACAACCTTCTGAAGTGTTGCTTTCCAACTAATTGCAGTGCCAAACATAGTGAAAACATATCCAGAAATAGATTTTCTGGAATCCATACAACCTGCATAGTTAGAGTCGACATATCCTTCAATTGCTGCTTTACTATCTTCACCCAAGGCTCCACCATAAATTAGGAATCTTTTCAGAGACCCATTTATGTACCTTAAAATCCACTTCAATGCTTGCCAGTGAGCCTTTCCAAGATTCGCCATGTACCTGCTTACAAGACTTACTGCGTATGCTATGTCGGGTCTAGTACAGACCATAGCATACATCAAAGAACCAACTATATTAGCATATGGGATTCTATTCATATAGGCTCTTTCGACATCAGTACTGGGACACTGCTCAATACTCAGCTTGAATTGAGGGTTTGTTGGAGTCACAACTGGATTCGAATTTGACATACCAAACTTTTCAAGAATCTTCCGTAGGTATGCCTCTTGAGATAAACATAACTTAGACTTCTTTCTATCTCTTCGAATGTCAATTCCAAGAATTCTGGAAGCAGCTCCCAGATCCTTCATATTGAACTCCTTATTGAGTTCAGCCTTCACCCTCATCACATCTTCAACATTGTTGCTTGCTATGAGAATATCATCCACATAAAGCAACAAAATAACAAATGAATTACCAGGTCGAAATCTGAAGTAAACGCAGTGGTCGAACTGGCTTCTAATGAAACTTATGCGTGCCATGAACTTGTCGAATCTCCTATTCCACTGTCGGGGAGATTGTTTCAGCCCATACAAAGATCTCTTTAACTTGCACACATAATCTTCCTTCCCCTTTTCGACATACCCTTCAGGTTGCCTCATCAGGATCGTTTTATCTAGATCACCATACAAGAACGCAGTCTTCACATCCATCTGTTCCAGTTCAAGATCGAACTGTGCTACCATGGCAAGTAACATTCAAATGGACCTATGCTTCACAACAGGAGAAAACACATCATTGAAGTCGACACCTTCTTTCTGAGTGAAACCCCTTGCAACTAACCTTGCCTTGTATCTTTTCGACGTCACTCCTTCAATTCCTTCCTTAACTTTGAAAATCCATTTACAGCTGACTAACCTTGCCCCAACAGGTTTCTTGATCAGTTCCCAAGTATGATTATCATGAAGAGATTTCATCTCATCATCCATGGCCTTCAGCCATTCAGTCTTATTTCGACTCCTCATAACTTCCTTGTAGTCTCTAGGTTCTTCGTCTAGAACCTCACTTGCAGAGATTAAGGCATAAGCTATAATATCTGCATACCCAAGCCTCTGAGGTGCCTTTATGACTCTTCTGGACCTATCTCTCGACAATAGGTAGTCATCGTCAGTTTCCTCAACTTTCTCAACATCTTCTGCTTCTTCTTCGACTTCATCAGGGATATGCAAATTCAGCATCAACATGCTCCACCTCAACAGGAATCTCTACATGTTCCAGCTCTTCGTCAGATGTTTCTGTACTTCGACCAACATCATCAGTTTTCTTAAAAGCCATTTCAGCTTCATTGAAAACTACATCTCGACTGGTGATACACCTCCTGTGACCTGGCTCTAGGCACCATAGCCTATAAGCTTTGACTCCTTCTGGGTATCCCATAAACATGCATTTCAGAGCTCTAGGTTCGACCTTGTATTGCCTAATGTGAGCATAGGCTACGCAGCCAAATACTCTCAGTTTGTCGAGATCTGGTGGATGTCCCAACCAAACTTCTTCAGGTGTCTTCATATCTAACGCTGTCGAAGGACATCTGTTTATCAGATATGTTGCTATCGAAACAGCCTCAGCCCAGAACACCTTCGTTAACCCCGCACTAGTCAACATGCATCTGACTCTCTCCAAAATAGTTCGATTAAACCTTTCAGCCAAACCATTTTGCTGTGGAGTACCTGCAGTAGTTCTATGCCTTGCAATACCAGAGGCAGCACAAAAACTGTCGAATGCCTCATTGCAAAATTCAACGCCATTGTCGGTTCTCAACCTCTTGACCTTTCTGCCAGTCTGATTTTCAACCAGAGTCTTCCAACTTTTGAAATTCTCAAAAGTTTCATCCTTAGTCTTCTGGATGAATACCCATAATTTTCTGGAATAATCATCTACTATGGATAGAAAATACCTTGCTCCTGAATGTGATGGACACCTTGCAGGCCCCCAAAGATCAGCATGAATGTAATCAAGGGATCCATGTGTTCGTTGTTTGCCTTTGTTGAACTTCACTCTGCAAGATTTTCCAAGTACACAGGGTTCACAAAACTTCAGCTTTTCGACTTTGTCTCCACCAAGCAGATTTTGTTTCCCTAATTCGACCAGACCCCTTTCACTGACATGGCCCAATCTCATGTGCCAGATTTCTGTTTTCGACAAAGGTTTCGTGGATGCAACATTTGTCGAACCACTTACAACTTCAGCCTCAAGGGTATACAAGCCTTGTTTCTTCACGCCTCTCAAGACTTCCTTCGAACCCTTCATGACTCTTAGGATACTTTTCTCTCCTTGGAAAACATATCCTTTCTTGTCGAATTCACCAAGAGAAAGCAGATTTCTCTTCAAATCAGGAACATACCTGACTTCAGTCAACAACCTTATTGACTCATCATGGAGCTTGAATCTCACAGATCCAACACCTGCAATCTTACAAGCCTTGTTGTTTCTCAACAATACTGATCCACCATCTTGATCACATAATTCCTCGAACAAGTCTTTGTTTGGAGTCATGTGCCAAGTGCAACCTGAATCCATAATCCACTCCTTCTTAGAGTCACTGCTTGAAACCACAAGAACATCAGATGATTCGAAATCATCTTGAACAATGGCAGCGTTGCCATTATCCTTACCTCCATGATATTTCAGGCGTTCAGTGCACACCTTTCTTGTGTGACCCTCCTTCTTACAATGGTAGCATCGAATGCCAGATGCTTCGCCACTGTAAGACTTCGACTGGCTTTTGCCTTTCTTCTTGTCGAACTTACCATCCTTTCGTAAGAGTTTTCCTTTAACGGCCAAACCTTCGCCAACAGTCGAAGGTTTATGCTCCTTTCGTTCATTCAAGTCCTTAGAGTACAAGGCTGATTGAACTTCTTCAAACGTCAGGGACTCCCTTCCATACAAGAGAGTTTCTTTGAAGTGAGCATGTGATCGAGGCAAAGAACACAATAAGAACAGCACTTGATCTTCATCATCGATCTTCACATCAATATTTTCAAGATCAAGAATCAGCTTGTTGAACATATCCAACTACTCAGCCAATACTTTGTCTTCAATCATCTTGAATGAATACAAAGCTTGCTTCAGGTAGAGTCGATTTACCAGCGATTTGGTCATATACAAACTTTCAAGTTTCACCTATAACCCTGATGTCGTCGTCTCCTTTGATACCTGCCGGAGAACCTTATCACCAAGGCTCAACAAAATTGCGCTGTGTGCTTTCTCGATCATATTCGTCTTCTCCGTTGCCGTCAATTCTGCATTCATGGCTGCCTCTCCCTTCAACGCTTCTAAACAACCCTGCTGAACCAGTAGGGCTTTCATCTTCAAGCGCCACAGACCGAAATCATTCACTCCGGTGAACTTTTCAATCTCATACTTTGTTGAAGGCATCTTCTCCATGCTCACCGCACTAATTTGTTGTGAATTCAATGCCACGAACAAAGTATAAAATAAGGGATGAATAAAGGACAAGGAAGAAGAGGAGAACACAATATTGGTTATAACTGCTATTCTTTTACTTTCTCTTAAAACAAGATTACAAGTTTACAAGAATAACAAATAACCTCTCTCACCCTAAATTAGGATTTGCAGCTTAGCAATGATGAGAGACTAGTATGCTATTTATAATAAATCCTAACATACTAACTAATGGGCTTTTTCCACAAGGCCCATTACACAAGCCAACTTAAGAAACAAGCTAACTTAACAAATTAGGGTTTAAACACTAAAACCTAATTTAACATGCTAACAACCCTAGCATCTTCGACACAAGCATGTGAACAACCTTCGACTTCATGCTTAACCCTGTCGAACCAAGAAGCTACCCTTCGGCCATACTAGAGTTCGATCCAAAATCTCACAAATTGAATTTAAGATTATTATCTTCTTAACATTAGATTGGGTTGCTACTGTTGTTGGAACTCCTACTCAAAGAGTTCCAATCTCATACCTCTCGAGGTAGTCTTTACTAAGTCTTTGGTCAGTAGTTTAGTAAATGGATCATCTAAAGTATTGTTTGAACGTATATATGAGAGGGAAATAATTTTATCCTGAATCAATTTTCTCACAAAAGAATGTCTATGACCTATGTGCCTAGACTTTTCGTTATACATTTTAATGTATGCTCTAGCTAAAGTGGATTCACTATCACAATGTATCAACACCTTTAAAATATTGCCTTTAGCCATGGAACTTTCAACAAAAAGTCCCTCTACCATTCATCTTCTTGACTAGTGGAAGCAAGAGCCACGAACTCTGATTCCATGACTGAGAGAGTGATACACGTTTGTTTCTTGATCTTCCAAGAAATTGAAGCTCAAACTTGTATAAGTATTCATTCAATTATAGATTTATAATCTCCAACACTCGATATCCATCTCACATCGGTATATCCTTCTAGTATGGAAGAAAACTTACCATACCGGAGGCCAAGATTTTTGGTTTTCAACATATAACCAAAAATCTTTGGGATGGCCTTCCAATGTTCACCATTTTGATTTTTAGTAAATCTATTCATTTTACTAACTACAAATGCTATGTCAGGTCTAGTACATTGCACCAAATATAATAGACAACCAATTGCACTTGCATATTAGAATTGAGCCACAATTTTCCCATCATTCTTTTGAGGCTTGACAATAGGATCGAATAGAGTACTCACTTCATTGAGATGTAAGTGTTTGAACTTATCAAGCTCTTTCTCCATATAGTATGCTTGACTAACTTCATAACCCCCATTGTTTCGCTTGACTTTGATCCTCAAAATAGTATCAACTAGTCCAAGATATTTTACCTTGAATGTAGAAACTAGAAACCTCTTTGTTTATAAAATTTCATTCATCTCGTTGTTAATGATTAACATGTCACTTATATAGGGAAATGAATATCACAATATTCTAACACATCTTTATGTACAAACACTTGTCACAAGTATTAGAAAGAAATCCATTTGAAAGTATGATAGAGTCCAACTTTTGATGTCATTGTTTTGGTGCTTGTTTTAAGCCACACAAGAATTTGACAAGCTTGCACACCTTTTGTTTATTACCATGAAGCACGTAACCTTCTGGTTTCTCCATGTAAATCTCTTCATCGAGATCTCCAATTAAAAATTCTATTTTGACACCCATTTGATGAACTTTAAAGTCATGTAAATGAGTTAATGCAAATAATACTCTATGTGTCAAAATAATCAACACCTTTATTTTGTCTAAAACCCTTGGCTACTAATCTAGCCTTGTAGTTGTTTAGTGTACTATCACTATGATATTTCCTTCTAAACACCCACTTGTATTCAATGGGTCTTCATCATTTAGGTAGATCAACAAGCTCCCAAGTGTGGTTTGACATTATTGAATCTATTCCATCTTGGATGGCATCTTCCAAAAGGAAGAGTCCCTTAAAGCTATTGTTTGCTTATAAGTCTTAGGATTATCTTCCACATGGAGAATAATAGGAATTTTACGAACAACATTCTCCGTATTTCCTTCTACTAGATAAAAAAGAAATAAGTCTTGAATTGATTTTTTTTCCGATCTTAAATCCTTAGCCTTTCGGACTCTCTTGCTTATCATAAGCTCGGGTTATGTTTTAGTAATCCATGGAGAACCTTCCTCACAAGGTTATTCATTTGTGGGAATTTTGGATTCCTTATCCCCGTGATATGATTCTCAAAGAACTTCACATCTCGGGATTCAATAATTACATTATACTCCAAATTTAAAAGTCTATATCCTCTATTGTTTGGTGCATAGTCTACAAAATCACATTTAACCTCTCGATGACTCAACTTAATCCTTTTAGTATCCATGTTCTTATAATAAGCTACACATATTCACACTCTAAAATAATTGATATTTGGCGCCCTGCCTCTCGATACCTCATATAGAGAGAGATATCAATTTTCTTCAAAGGAATTATATTCATTATATGACAAGCAGATAGCAAAGCTTCACCCCATGAATTAAATGAGAATTCATAATGCATTAACATCGCATTTTTTATTTCTTGATATGTCCATTTCTTTCTTTATATGATATGTCCATTTATTTCTTTATATGATATGTTCATTTATATGAGTAAGAATCATCTCCATTTCTTAAAAGAAATGGAGGTGTCCATTACCATAGTTTTAAAGAAAATAAAAGATATAAATGCACGTATTTCTAAAATTGGTGACATTAATTACACATTTATACACTAAAACCATAGTAATGGACATCTCTATTTCCTTTGTAAAATGGATAGGATCCTTATTCCATTTATATGACATGACATTTTTCATTTCTTGATATGTCCTATTATTTCTTTTGGTTACATAATTTTGTTGTGGTGTACAAGGTGCGAAACATTCATGTATAATACCATATTCTTCACAATATGCTTCAAATTCAGTAGGAAAAAATGCACCGCCCTTATGACTCCTAAGGACTTTAATATATCTACTTAACTGATTTTCTATTTCCACTTTAAAATTTTAAATGCATTAAAAGCACCATCTCTATGCTTTAAAAAATATACATGTGTGAATATATAGCAATCAGCAATAAGAGTAATGTCATACCTATTTCACCCATAAGTCAACGTGTCATTAAATGCACATAAATCTGAATGCACAACATCAAGCAAGTTGGTATTTCTTTCTAAATTATGTAAAGGCTTCTTATTCATTTTTTATTTAACACATATTTCACATTTTTTTGAAATTATTAACATCACATCAAATTAAACCAGATTTAGTTAATCTTTTCATAATGCTAATATCAATATGAGCTAATTTATTATGCCATAAAGAAACAATTTCAGTCATATAAGCAAAAATAGAAACTTTATTAATAATTTTGTCAATAGTATAAATCTTAACTATTCCAATAGAGTAATAATCCTTTCCGACAAATACACCATTACGGGTCAAGATAAACATGTCTGATTCATACGCATATTTAATACCCGATTTTCCTAAAAGATTCCCAGTAACAAGGTTCTTATTCATGTTGGGAACATGAAATAAATTAATAAGGGCAACTTTCTTCCCATAAGTGAAGTTGAGTTCCACAATTACCATTCCAACGATCCTTGAAAGTCCTTCATTTCCCATATGAACATGTTGTCCATCGGTGACTTCGGAATAGGTTTTGAATGTCGTTTTGTCATAAGAAACATGGACAATATTACAAATATCATACCATCATCCTTGTACCTTCCTTTGATCGCCATAATTTTGCTCACAGTAGCAATTATGTTATCATCAATTTAAACAACATTTGCCTCGTTTTGGGACTTCTTATTCTTGCAATCTCGAGCATTATTACTGTGTTTCAACACACATAACAGTTGCCACTAGGCTCATTTGACTTCTCCTTAGGAAAACCCTAATTTAGCAACTTTTTTACTTTTGAGTAAATCTTGATTTTCCTGAAGGATCATGATCAACCCTTGATAAAATGATGAATGGGACTTTATAATGATGTTGGCAAGAAATGATGAAGTTTGATTGTAAATTGGTCAAAGTTGACTTTTGGTCCAATACAATCGATTGTTGATTATTTGAGCAATCGACTGAGCAAACTTGTGAAGCAAGGCTTGAGACTTGATATGAAGATACCCTAGAGCACATAGAGAACCATGAAGTCTATACGAGGTATTGAGAGCTCAATTCCCTTTGAGAAAAACAAAACCCTAGTTGTAGGTTAATTGCTTAGGAGGAGAGCTTGTCTTGGTTAATCCTTGAGTAGTCTTGAGCTTTTGAGACTCCTATGAGTGGGAGGAAGCTTCTTAAATCAATTTTTCTCAAATATGTAAGGGTAAATTTTGGGGTACAACACAGAAATTTGGAAAGCTTCAGGAACATCAATCTTCACAGTCCTCAATTTATTTACAAGAACTTGTAACTCGTGCATTTATGCAAGTATAGGATTTGAATCTAAAATTTTAAAATCAAAATAGTTTAAAATCATAAACTTTTTAGTACCTTCCTCTTTATCACAAAATTTGAACTCGGGTGCCTTTTGAATTTCCCTTATTAATTTGTTGTCTTGAAGAAATTGTAGAGATGGTCAAATAGTGTATTCAAAATATGTCCACGACACAACGATTCATCCTCCTATTGTTTCTTACATTATACCTTGAGTTCCTCTGGATCATCATCTTGCGGTTCTAGAATCGATACTAATTTAGGATCCAGTGCATAAAAGATCTTCAAACCAGTCAAAAGGAAGATCATCTTGTCTTGCCAGCATGTGAAGTTTGTCCCATCGAAATGGTCCAACATCACAAGGTGTTAATTCATCACTTTGATGCTTGAAATAGAAGTCTTGATTGCCATTATTTGAGATACTATTATATTGTTAGAAATTGTTTCTAAGTTAAATGAATCAAGAGTAGACTTACGCGTATGAAAACTTTCCTAATAGCATTTCAAGCACTATGTATTTTGTCTCAGAGTATACACGCAAAAATACTCAGGATAATTCTGCCTACTTCAAGTTTGACAAGAAAGATAAAAACTTGAATGTAGGAAGAAAGAAATCTAAAATTTAAACAAGGAAGAGGATAGTTTCAAATGGTATAGTTTTTCAAATATGAAAATAGTCATTCATAGACTAAATGGTATAGTGTTTCACAAGGTTGCAATCTTTGATAGAATACACCCTTTCACTAAGTGTTAGAACTCTTTGCTAAGTATATTGAATCTTGATAAAACACACCCTTTCACCAAGTGTTGTAACTCTTTACTAAGTATTGAGATCCTTGATAAAACAAACTTTTTCACTAAGTGCTGCAACTCTTTACTAACTTTTTACAAAGTTTTGCAACTCTTTAATCACTTGCAATGTGTCATGTTACTACTGGAATATAATGATGGTTATTTATTTAATTAATCTCTTCATTAATTAATAATTAAGATATATATATATATATATATATATATATATATATATATATATATATATATATATTGTCGCGCCGCAAAAAATACAAAGTCTCCACCAAACTTTATTTATTCCAAAAGAAAGGGAAAATATCGAGAAAACCCCTAAAAGTGAAAGAAAATGGTCTCGCAACCAAATTCGGGTCTAGGAGATGATTGTGCAAGGGGAAAGTATTAGCACCCCTCACATGCATTGTACTCAACAAGAACCGTTTTGATTGTTTTGCGTGTACGAGTGTTGTTATCTAAAGGTTACATGTTATATAGATGATTAGATTTAATTAAGGGGGAAAATAAGTTTTTAATTAGTGTGCTCGCCAAGATTTCAGAATCATCTGCCTATGTATCCTGATAGTGCAATGAGAAATCAGAGCCTCGTAGTTCGTGGGGTAGAAAATAAGTATTTGTTGGTTGTTTTTATCGAATGATGTTAACGTTCGCGTTCTACTAGTTAAGCATTGCTTGTATACTCACGCGTGGGAGATTTAAGTGTTGTTTATATTGCGGCAAAACAAAAATAATATGTCCTTTTTAAAAAAGTTTTTGAATGGAAGCCCTAAGGCAAAAATGAAATTTGATTGGTTGAATTTAATTATTAGAAGACGTATATTAGATGGTCTCTCAATACAACGGGTATCTAGATATACGGGGAATCAAGAAGAATACACCACCAATTCCTTTTTCATATTTTAATTACGAAAAATTGCTTTGATTTGAATCGCACTAAAGTCTATGAATGGAGGTAATACTTTGGACAACAGGGTCATACGTCTCTTATCCAAAGATATTCAAAAGAAGGATAGGAATACACCCTCTCATTCTTCTCCATTTGCTTAAGACTCGTGGTGCACGATTCACATCATATTTTTTAAGGTTTTTTTAGTTTATTTGCAAAAAGAGTTTTAGTTTTACATGGACAAAAGAAAATATGGGAAATTTCTCCTAATATTGTCATGCAAATTTATTTTCACTTTTTTTTTTGAGTTTTTGAAGTTAGAAGGACCTAAAGGAGCATACAAATTTAACACTAAAGTCTAATTTTAATTAAAGAATTAAAAAGAAGTTAGTGACTTTTATCCTAAGGGAAAGTTCCTAATTTTCTAAATTAAAAGAGAAATTAAAAAGGATTAAGCTAATTACCTAATTAAATCCTAACAAAAAAGTTAGAAGGACTTAAGGGAGCATACAAATTTAACACTAAAGTCTAATTTTAATTAAAGAATTAAAAAGAAGTTAGTGACTTTTATCCTAAGGGAAAGTTCCTAATTTTCTAAATTAAAAGAGAAATTAAAAAGGATTAAGCTAGTGACTTTTACCGACTAACCATATTTATTCCCATAAGTGAAGTTGAGTTCCACAATTACCATTCCAACGATCCTTGAAAGTCCTTCATTTCCCATATGAACATGTTGTCCATCGGTGACTTCAGAATAGGTTTTGAATGTCGTTTTGTCATAAGAAACATGGACAATATTACAAATATCATACCAGCATCCTTGTACCTTCCTTTGATCGCCATAATTTTGCTCACAGTAGCAATTATGTTATCATCAATTTAAAAAACATTTGCCTCGTTTTGGGACTTCTTATTCTTGCAATCTCGAGCATTATTACTGTGTTTCAACACACATAACAGTTGCCATTAGGCTCATTTGATTCATAAGAATTCTTAAACTTATTTTGATCCTTCTTAGAACCAAGATAGTTCTTTTTACCATTTTGTTTCTTCTTGCCTTTTACGCTCACCACATTGGCCTTAGAATATCCAGTAGCCTTAGATTTCTCTCTATTTTTCGATTCCTCCTCGATTTAAAGATGTTTGTGGATTTTTTTCCAATGAGAAGTCCCCGGAATTACGAAGCAACTTCTTCCAATAACTTTTCCAGGAATATGGAAATTTTGTAATAATTGCACAATGTAACACGGTGGGAGAACTAACTTTTTTAGTTTTGTTTTTGCAAAACATGTTGCGGTTAGCAAGAGTCGCCACTGACTTTTATTTTATCTAATTTAGGAAAGGCATAAAAGAACAAGAAAGGCCTTTTTAAAGATTGTTAGGTTCGGGGGGTAATTATACAAAGGGAAGGTGTTAGCACCCCTTGTATCCATGGTTATCCATTGGCTCTTAATTTGCTTGCTCACTTTATAAGAAAACTTGTTTTTCATGTGTATGTGATTTGAAAATAATTTTGTAAAGTGCTAATGTGAGGCAAACTTTGTAATAACTCCTGTATCAGTCCTCAGGAATGTTTACAAAGTATTTTTTTATTTGAAAGTACGATGTAAAAAATGTTTTGTTTTGATCATTTAGAAATGTGATGGAGAAAATTGTTTAAGCAAGTAAATTATGAGTATTTACCCTACCTATTTGTATTTCCTATTCTTTTCCTTTCGTTTTAAGGGAAAGAGGCTATCCATACCATTATTTGGTAGGAAGTCCTTTTATTGGATGTTTAGGATCATCGTAGGGTCTTGTATGGTCATCGAAGGCAGCAATAGAGATACTGTAGCACTTTTGAAGGGACTATCATCACTTTATCGTAGGGTCACCGGGACAAGATCATATTTCGTAGGCAACACGAGGGTCATCGAGGGACTATGATCTTTTGTATTGTAGGGCCGCGATGATTTTACCTAGGGTCTTTATGCTTAAGTATCCCTACTTTCGAGGGACATGGCCATTAATCGTCTAAGGCAACAGAGAGAGAGTTACCCTAAAGATGGTGTGTGCAAAGTGTGTTGTTTTCAGTTATTTGATTTGGTTGTTTAAGGTTATCTATTGTCTTGTTTTTATTCTTGCCATACAATCCTATTAGCATATATCTAACAGTTATATATATATATATATATATATATATATATATATATATATATATATATATATATATATATATATATATATATATATATATATATAGGTAAGTATGACATATAAAAGCGAGAAAAGTAAAGTGCGCAAAACAAATTCCTAAGCTATTACATCGCTTTGGGGCAATTACATTAAGAAAATTTTGCGAGAAGGTAACCTACATTATTACAGAGCTTTGGTGTAGTTACATAATAAATTTGTGAGAGAAAATAAACTACACTATTATTTTTATACATGTCTTATACATTTTGATAAAATTGCAAGGAATAAAATAAAATGTTAGGAAAAAAAGATATTAAAAACCTAGAAATGCTAAGTTATATTTTTGTATCTTTTGATTTTAAGTTAATGGTAGAAGTTATTAAGAATCCTAAGTTTTATTACTCACAAATTAATTTAGATGTCAAACTTATGTCTACATTAATTTTAATTAAAGAAAAAAATTCTATTAAAATTAACTCACTTAATAAATTATAAACTATTTTTTTGGGATTTTATTAATTTATATTTTTTAATTTTTCTGTTATTTGATTTTTATTATAATTAAAAGAAAAAAATAAAAAAGGTTAATTAAAAAAAACAAGAAAAGAAATAATAAAAAAAGGAGGCGCAGGGGCCACCACAATGAGGGGTGGCGGGAACCACTCTGGCTTCGTCATCCAGTGATCAAACAATACGAAACCTGAAAACCATCATATACATGGTTTCGGGAAAACCCGGTGTCAATGCCCTAGCAATGGTGGATTCTCATTCTTACGTGAAAGATCACAAACGATGATGCTAAACAACCACAAATGTTAGTATGAGCATGTACATATGGATTAAATCAATTAAAATTGTATGATGAGAAAGATTGAGATCACGATGTTTTTTACCAAACCGGAGTGAATATGAGGGCACGATCTGGACGGCTGCAGACTTCAACAACTATTGAACTGTGTTCCTGAAAGTTTCGGGAGACTAAGTGAACACCTAATTTGTTGGAAATCGCTTGAAACTTTGTGGAATAATTTTTTCGATTTGAGACTTTTTTTAGAGCTATCTTAGCACGAACCTTCCTCCTCCCTCAAGCCTTGGTGGTGCCTTGCTTTTATAGAGGAGAAATGAATGAGAAAATAATCTTGGAATTAAGAGGTTGATAAAACATGTTTGAAACATGTTTTCAAACCTTCCAAAAATAGGTTATCCTGCCTCCTCCATGCCTCTACGCGGTTTTCATTGGCTTTGATGGCCAAGATACTCATGTGTTTGAGCCTTCTAGAAGTCTTATCCCAATGAGTCATGCGCCTACCTTTCTCTTGTTTATTTATTTAATTTAATTTTGAATTTTGTGAATAAAATATAAGTAAATTAAATAAAAAAGCAAATAAATATAAAAATGGAATTTGAGAACTTTGAACATGTTTCAACCTTGGAAGATAAGCCCATTAAACAAAAAGTCCAAAAATGTTCAATGTACGTTTCATGCATTCTTTAAATTTTGCTCAACTTGCTCCGATCACAACTTTCTCAATTTTCGTCATATGAAGGTGATCTTAGACCTTTTGGAAACCTCACTATGTCCCCTACAACTTTCATGTTGAACACTTTTTCATTTGGAGTCTTTATCTTTGTGTAAATTGCTCTAACAACAAATGTGTTTTTGTTGACTTTCAAAATGACCTGTAAAGTATTGACTCATATCTCTTAAATGAAGCATTGGTTGATAAATTTTTGATGAAGCATGTGAAGGTTATGCTTGGTCAAAGTTCAATTGACTTCTCCTTAGGAAAACCCTAATTTAGCAACTTTTTTACTTTTGAGTAAATCTTGATTTTCCTGAAGGATCATGATCAACCCTTGATAAAATGATGAATGGGACTTTATAATGATGTTGGCAAGAAATGATGAAGTTTGATTGTAAATTGGTCAAAGTTGACTTTTGGTCCAATACAATCGATTGTTGATTATTTGAGCAATCGACTGAGCAAACTTGTGAAGCAAGGCTTGAGACTTGATATGAAGATACCCTAGAGCACATAGAGAACCATGAAGTCCATATGAGGTATTGAGAGCTCAATCCCCTTTGAGAAAAACAAAACCCTAGTTGTAGGTTAATTGCTTAGGAGGAGAGCTTGTCTTGGTTAATCCTTGAGTAGTCTTGAGCTTTTGAGACTCCTATGAGTGGGAGGAAGCTTCTTAAATCAATTTTTCTCAAATATGTAAGGGTAAATTTTGAGGTACAACACAGAAATTTGGAAAGCTTCAGGAACATCAATCTTCACAGTCCTCAATTTATTTACAAGAACTTGTAACTCGTGCATTTATGCAAGTATAGGATTTGAATCTAACATTTTAAAATCAAAATAGTTTAAAATCATAAACTTTTTAGTACCTTCCTCTTTATCAAAAAATTGGAACTCGGGTGCCTTTTGAATTTCCCTTATTAATTTGTTGTCTTGAAGAAATTGTAGAGATGGTCAAATAGTGTATTCAAAATATGTCCACGACACAACGATTCATCCTCCTATTGTTTCTTACATTATACCTTGAGTTCCTCTGGATCATCATCTTGCGGTTCTAGAATCGATACTAATTTAGGATCCAGTGCATAAAAGATCTTCAAACCAGTCAAAAGGAAGATCATCTTGTCTTGCCAGCATGTGAAGTTTGTCCCATCGAAATGGTCCAACATCACAAGGTGTTAATTCATCACTTTGATGCTTGAAATAGAAGTCTTGATTGCCATTATTTGAGATACTATTATATTGTTAGAAATTGTTTCTAAGTTAAATGAATCAAGAGTACACTTACACGTATGAAAACTTTCCTAATAGCATTTCAAGCACTATGTATTTTGTCTCAGAGTATACACGCAAAAATACTCAGGACAATTCTGCCTACTTCAAGTTTGACAAGAAAGATAAAAACTTGAATGTAGGAAGAAAGAAATCTAAAATTTAAACAAGGAAGAGGATAGTTTCAAATGGTATAGTTTTTCAAATATGAAAATAGTCATTCATAGACTAAATGGTATAGTGTTTCACAAGGTTGCAATCTTTGATAAAATACACCCTTTCACTAAGTGTTAGAACTCTTTGCTAAGTATATTGAATCTTGATAAAACACACCCTTTCACCAAGTGTTGTAACTCTTTACTAAGTATTGAGATCCTTGATAAAACAAACTTTTTCACTAAGTGCTGCAACTCTTTACTAACTTTTTACAAAGTTTTGCAACTCTTTAATCACTTGCAATGTGTCATGTTACTATTGGAATATAATGATGGTTATTTATTTAATTAATCTCTTCATTAATTAATAATTAAGATATATATATATATATATATATATATATATATTGTCGCGCCGCAAAAAATACAAAGTCTCCACCGAACTTTATTTATTCTAAAAGAAAGGGAAAATATCGAGAAAACCCCTAAAAGTGAAAGAAAATGGTCTCGCAACCAAATTCGGGTCTAGGAGATGATTGTGCAAGGGGAAAGTATTAGCACCCCTCACATGCGTTGTACTCAACAGGAACCGTTTTGATTGTTTTGCGTGTACGAGTGTTGTTATCTAAAGGTTACATGTTATATAGATGATTAGATTTAATTAAGGGGGAAAATAAGTTTTTAATTAGTGTGCTCGCCAAGATTTCAGAATCATCTGCCTATGTATCCTGATAGTGCAATGAGAAATCAGAGCCTCGTAGTTCGTGGGGTAGAAAATAAGTATTTGTTGGTTGTTTTTATCGAATGATGTTAACGTTCGCGTTCTACTAGTTAAGCATTGCTTGTATACTCACACGTGGGAGATTTAAGTGTTGTTTATATTGCGGCAAAACGAAAATAATATGTCCTTTTTAAAAAAGTTTTTGAATGGAAGCCCTAAGGCAAAAATGAAATTTGATTGGTTGAATTTAATTATTAGAAGACGTATATTAGATGGTCTCTCAATACAACGGGTATCTAGATATACGGGGAATCAAGAAGAATACACCACCAATTCCTTTTTCATATTTTAATTACGAAAAATTGCTTTGATTTGAATCGCACTAAAGTCTATGAATGGAGGTGAATACTTTGGACAACTGGGTCATACGTCTCTTATCCAAAGATATTCAAAAGAAGGATAGGAATACACCCTCTCATTCTTCTCCATTTGCTTAAGACTCGTGGTGCACGATTCACATCGTATTTTTTAAGGTTTTTTTAGTTTATTTGCAAAAAGAGTTTTAGTTTTACATGGACAAAAGAAAATATGGGAAATTTCTCCTAATATTGTCATGCAAATTTATTTTCACTTTTTTTTTTTGAGTTTTTGAAGTTAGAAGGACCTAAAGGAGCATACAAATTTAACACTAAAGTCTAATTTTAATTAAAGAATTAAAAAGAAGTTAGTGACTTTTATCCTAAGGGAAAGTTCCTAATTTTCTAAATTAAAAGAGAAATTAAAAAGGATTAAGCTAATTACCTAATTAAATCCTAACAAAAAAGTTAGAAGGACTTAAGGGAGCATACAAATTTAACACTAAAGTCTAATTTTAATTAAAGAATTAAAAAGAAGTTAGTGACTTTTATCCTAAGGGAAAGTTCCTAATTTTCTAAATTAAAAGAGAAATTAAAAAGGATTAAGCTAGTGACTTTTACCGACTAACCATATTTATTCCCATAAGTGAAGTTGAGTTCCACAATTACCATTCCAACGATCCTTGAAAGTCCTTCATTTCCCATATGAACATGTTGTCCATCGGTGACTTCAGAATAGGTTTTGAATGTCGTTTTGTCATAAGAAACATGGACAATATTACAAATATCATACCAGCATCCTTGTACCTTCCTTTGATCGCCATAATTTTGCTCACAGTAGCAATTATGTTATCATCAATTTAAACAACATTTGCCTCGTTTTGGGACTTCTTATTCTTGCAATCTCGAGCATTATTACTGTGTTTCAACACACATAACAGTTGCCATTAGGCTCATTTGATTCATAAGAATTCTTAAACTTATTTTGATCCTTCTTAGAACCAAGATAGTTCTGAAGGATAGAAAAACACTTAGAAAGGGGGGGTTTGAATAAGTGTAGTCTAAAAACTTGAATGATAAAAACAATATGCACAGTTATTTTTATCCTGGTTCGTTGTTAACTAAACTACTCCAGTCCACCCCCACGGAGTGATTTACCTCACCTGAGGATTTAATCCACTAATCGCAACAGATTACAATGGTTTTCCACTTAGTCCGCGACTAAGTCTTCTAGAGTATCCTGATCACAACTTGATCACTCCAGGAACAAATGCTTAGACACAAGCTAAGACTTTCTTAGAGTATCCTGACCACCACATGATCACTCTAATTACAACTGCTTAGACACAAGCTAAGACTTCCTAGAGTATCCTGATCACACTTGATCACTCTAGTTACTTACAAATTAATGTAATCAATTCTAAGAGTATTACAAATGCTTCTGAAAAGCTATAATCACAACAGTGATATTTCTCTTAACGTTTAAGCTTAATCTCACTAATATATTACAACAGCAATGTAGTGAGCTTTGATGAAGATGAAGTTTCTGAGCTTTGAATTTGAACAGCGTTTCAGCAAGTCTTTCAGAATAATTTCGTTCAGAATTCGTAACCTTGCTTCTCATCAGAACTTCATATTTATAGGCATTTGAGAAGATGACCGTTGGGCGCATTTAATGCTTTGCGTATTCCGTACAGCTTTGCATTTAATGTTTCACGCTTTTGTCAACTACCTCGAGCCTTGTTCACGCTGTGTCTACTGACATTGCCTTTAATAGCTTCCAACGTTCCTTTTGTCAGTCAGCGTAGCCTGCCACTTGTACTTTCTTCTGATCTGATGTTTGTGAATAAAATATTTGAATATCATCAGAGTCAAACAGCTTGGTGCAAAGCATCTTCTTGTCTTCTGACCTTGAAGTGCTTCTGAGCGTGATACCATCAGAACTTCAGTGCTTCTGCTTCTGATCTCAAGTTCTTCTGATGCTTACATAGACCCATGTTCTGATTCTGCCTTGACCATCTTCTGATGTCTTGCCAGACCATGTTCTGATGTTGCATGCTGAACCTTCTGAGACAAAGCTTCTGAGCGCTGATTTGTGCATACTCTTTATATATTTCCTGAAAGGGAAATTGCAACGTATTAGAGTACCACATTATCTCACACAAAATTCATATCTTTGTTATCATCAAAACTAAGAATATTGATCAGAACAAATCTTGTTCTAACAAGTTCTTTTTACCATTTTGTTTCTTCTTGCCTTTTACGCTCACCACATTGGCCTTAGAATATCCAGTAGCCTTAGATTTCTCTCTATTTTTCGATTCCTCCTCGATTTAAAGATGTTTGTGGATTTTTTTTCCAATGAGAAGTCCCCGGAATTACGAAGCAACTTCTTCCAATAACTTTTCCAGGAATATGGAAATTTTGTAATAATTGCACAATGTAACACGGTGGGAGAACTAACTTTTTTAGTTTTGTTTTTGCAAAACATGTTGCGGTTAGCAAGAGTCGCCACTGACTTTTATTTTATCTAATTTAGGAAAGGCATAAAAGAACAAGAAAGACCTTTTTAAAGATTGTTAGGTTCGGGGGGTAATTATACAAAGGGAAGGTGTTAGCACCCCTTGTATCCATGGTTATCCATTGGCTCTTAATTTGCTTGCTCACTTTATAAGAAAACTTGTTTTTCATGTGTATGTGATTTGAAAATAATTTTGTAAAGTGCTAATGTGAGGCAAACTTTGTAATAACTCCTGTATCAGTCCTCAGGAATGTTTACAAAGTATTTTTTATTTGAAAGTACGATGTAAAAAATGTTTTGTTTTGATCATTTAGAAATGTGATGGAGAAAATTGTTTAAGCAAGTAAATTATGAGTATTTACCCTACCTATTTGTATTTCCTATTCTTTTCCTTTCGTTTTAAGGGAAAGAGGCTATCCATACCATTATTTGGTAGGAAGTCCTTTTATTGGATGCTTAGGATCATCGTAGGGTCTTGTATGGTCATCGAAGGCAGCAATAGAGATACTGTAGCACTTTTGAAGGGACTATCATCACTTTATCGTAGGGTCACCGAGACAAGATCATATTTCGTAGGCAACACGAGGGTCATCGAGGGACTATGATCTTTCGTATCGTAGGGCCGTGATGATTTTACCTAGGGTCTTTATGCTTAAGTATCCCTACTTTCGAGGGACATGGCCATTAATCGTCTAAGGCAACAGAGAGAGTTGCCCTAAAGATGGTGTGTGCAAAGTGTGTTGTTTTCAGTTATTTGATTTGGTTGTTTAAGGTTATCTATTGTCTTGTTTTTATTCTTGCCATACAATCCTATTAGCATATTTGTGAGCGAAAATAAACTACACTATTATTTTTATACATGTCTTATACATTTTGATAAAATTGCAAGGAATAAAATAAAATGTTAGGAAAAAAAGATATTAAAAACCTAGAAATGCTAAGTTATATTTTTGTATCTTTTGATTTTAAGTTAATGGTAGAAGTTATTAAGAATCCTAAGTTTTATTACTCACAAATTAATTTAGATGTCAAACTTATGTCCACATTAATTTTAATTAAAGAAAAAAATTCTATTAAAATTAACTCACTTAATAAATTATAAACTATTTTTTTGGGATTTTATTAATTTATATTTTTTAATTTTTCTGTTATTTGATTTTTATTATAATTAAAAGAAAAAAATAAAAAAGGTTAATTAAAAAAAACAAGAAAAGAAATAATAAAAAAGGAGGCGCAGGGGCCACCACAATGAGGGGTGGCGGGAACCACTCTGGCTTCGTCATCCAGTGATCAAACACTACGAAACCTGAAAACCATCATATACACGGTTTCGGGAAAACCCGGTGTCAATGCCCTAGCAATGGTGGATTCTCATTCTTACGTGAAAGATCACAAACGATGATGCTAAACAACCACAAATGTTAGTATGAGCATGTACATATGGATTAAATCAATTAAAATTGTATGATGAGAAAGATTGAGATCACGATGTTTTTTACCAAACCGGAGTGAATATGAGGGCACGATCTGGATGGCTGCAGACTTCCACAACTATTGAAATGTGTTCCTGAAAGTCTCGGGAGACTAAGTGAACACCTAATTTGTTAGAAATCGCTTGAAACTTTGTGGAATAATTTTTTCGACACTGGCAATCAAAAAAGCCTTCAAAGGAACCTTCATTGACAATCTCTTTTTCTTTTCGACACTGGCAGAGCCTGAAAATTTCGGGAGCTTGGGCAAAAATTTTACACCTTGTTTTTACTAATTTTACATTCTGTTTCTACTAATTTTACCCTTGATTTTGGCTAAAAAATTTGTCTTTGATTTTGTCCAAAAATTTCACACACTATTTTTACTAATTTTGCCCTTAATTTTGTCTAAAAATTATTAATTTTGCCTCTGATTTTGTCTAAAAATTGACTATTATGTGGGGGAGTATACAACGAACTGAGGGGTTGAGCTCGGGCGCGTACCCGGGCTCGCTGGACTGTAGCTCTGCCCATGCTTTTTGACATCACAAATCTAAAATTCACCATCATCTCTCACCGAAGTAAGGAAACTGTATGTGCCAAATCTTCTACTCAAATTTTCATTTCAACCCTAACTTCACGTCATGGAAAATCTATTTGAATTATCTTTTTCTATGTGCATCAAAACTCATTTGAATCATTCTTCATTCTAAATCGATAACAAAACCATTTTGAATCTCCCCACCGTGCCTCATAGATGCACCGCCCCATTTGGTTATTTAAAAGCCCACAAAAGAGAATAATTTGTTTTGCATTTTTTAATAAATTTTATTTGTTACATGAACTTAAAAAAAATAGAATTAAAATGGACTCAAAGATATACGTAAGAGACTGAAAATGGTCTTAAATATAAAAAATATAATTTAATTTATTTTAATTTAAGATATAATACTTTTTATATAATAATAATTTGTTGGTTCAAAATATCATAAAATCTCAATCAAAATAACTTAAAAAGTAAAATATTTGTCATTAATATCATATATTTGTATATTGTTATTACATAAAAATACAAGACAACATAACATATATTTGTCATTAATAATATATATATATATATATATATATATATATATATATATATATATATATATATATATATATATATATATATATTTTCAACTTATTAAAAAGTATTAAAATTAATTTATTTTATATACCAGAAACAGTGTATTATTGATAAAAAAAATTGTAAACAAGCTTATTTTTATATTTTGAAAAATAAGTATTATTGAATCAAATATTTTATAAATTATAAAAAATCAAAAATTATTTTTATATTTGGAAAAAAGTGTATTAAAATGTTGACCAAAATGAGATGTATCTAACTGTTGATTGATATGACTTAGTAGAAGTTTTAATTTTGTAACCTATTGTAATTTTGTTCGCCTACTGTTATTTTTCTTAGACCATTTACAATGGGTGTGTTGAAAAAATTATTCAATAGTTGAATAGGTGCAATGAAGTGTTGAATAAAAATTATACCTGACATATGGAGGAGCGCGATCTTTTTTGGGATTATTAACATACTCGTCTGTGAGTTGTGTCTTAAAACCTCTCCATCTCTCTCCTGCATATTTAATCCACTCCTTCTTCAACGGATCCTTGATTTTACCATCCTTGTCTTTAACACACCAATCTGGAATAGTGAAATGAATCTAAACATACAGTATATGGCATATGTTAGTATATATGTGATAATAAAATATAATAAAGTGTTGAATTTAAAATACCTGAACATCAGCCCATATAGCGTCTTTTGTTCCATCTTCTATGTCTTTCCACTCATCTTTCAAAATAGAACATTTCTGCCGAGCAAGAGATGCTATGTAACTCTTAAAATTTGCAGCATTTTTACCAACACCCGTACATTCATAAGTTCTTTGATCAAACTCGACCTTTATCTTTTCACCCGTTTGATGAACTTTGTCAATTTGTGTCATCATAGTTGGACCTCTAACTCTTTTTTTATTAGGATTACCAGATGAAGAGGACTTCTCGGTTGAATCAGCCATGTATCTGTTTAAGCAAAAACAAAATAATTAGAAATCAAATTAAACACAAGATAAAAACAAATAGACATAAAATTAAGCACGAGATAAAAACGATTAAACATAAAATTAGGCATAAAATTAAAACAATTAGAAATCAAAGAAATGTCGAATTAACTTATAAAAAACACCATACTAGTTCTCCCATATCCCTTCTTCATGATCTGTGCGAATAGCATGCACATCATCTTCTACATCTTCTTCAATGAAGGTAGGCACATTTGTTGAGAGAGGAGGAGTTTCGGAAATATCAAGATTCGCATCTTGATTTTCATCACTATCATGCACCTTTCCTTGTAGAACAACGGACCACCTTTTATTACAAGGATCTGTGACATAAAAAACTTGTTTTGCTTGAGATGCCATGATGAAAGGTTCGTCCGCATAAGCTAACTTGCTAAGATCAACCAATGTAACTCCAAATTCATCAATTCTTACACCACTATTGATATCAACCCATTTGCATTTAAATACCGGAACTTTAAACACAACATAATCAACTTCCCAAATCTCTTCAATCACTCCAAAGTAGGGTGTAGATGCCATAACCGGGTTTTTATCTTTAGCACTAGAGAAGTGCATGGACTCGGCCACAATCATAACCCCACTATTTTGTGTGGTACTACGGTCATCCTTTGCCTTTGTATAAAAGGAAGTTTTATTTATATCATATCCACTCCAAGTTATTATGTTGCATTTAGGCTCATAGGACAACCACTTAATTGTTTTTGAAGCACTATCATCACCAGCAATTTTTTCTTTAAACCACTCAGAGAAACTCTTATTATGCTCTTTTAACAACCCTCTTTCACTCATCTTGGGGTACTTTTTCTTTATGATGCTTTTGTGAGCAGATAAGTAAGGTTGAACTTCATCCGTGTTATTCAATATATACAAATGCGCTTGAACAACCACATCAATACTTAAGCTCTTGATCTTTAAACCTTGTGTACCCACACCCTCACATCTTCCATCATGACGAGACTTGGGAACCCCTACAACATTCACTTCCGACAAATAGTTAGAACAAAACTCAATTGCTTCTTCTGCAATGTACCTCTCAACTATCGATGCTTCCGGACGGTGTGGGTTCTTCGTATACCCTTTTAGTATCTTCATGTATCGCTCTATTGGATACATCCACCGTAAAAAAATTGGACCACATAATCTAATCTCCCTTACTAGATGAACAATCAAGTGAACCATAATGTCAAAAAATGAAGGAGGAAAAAACATCTCTAATTGGCACAAGATAACTGCAGCCTCATTTTCCAAATCTTCTAACTTTAATGGATCAATGGCTTTGCAACAAATTGCATTGAAAAACAGGCACAACCTAGTTATAGTCTTCCTAACATTGTTAGGCAATATCCCACGAATAGCCACTGGTAGTAGTTGTTGCATTAAGACATGACAGTCATGAGATTTTAAGCCAACTAATTTGAGATCTTTAACCGATACAAGCCTCTTGACATTTGATGAGTAACCATGCGGCACTTTGATACTTTCTAAACACTCACAAAAACTTGTTTTCTCTTTTTTCGACAAAGTGTAGCAGGCAGGAGGCAAATACGTCTTGTTACCTACATAATGTTATCATCAAGAATTTCAACAATTAAAGTTATGAAAATGGTATTTTAACATCAAAAGGTAATGATAGCTTAATTTGAACACATAGTAGGTACCTATATATTGTGGAGTTAGCTCTTCTCGTATACCCATCACGCCCAAATCTAGACGAGCATTAATACCATCCTTTGTCTTGCCTTGAATGTTGAGAAGTGTTCCGATTACACTATCACATACATTTTTCTCCACGTGCATCACATCAATACAATGTCTTACCTCAAGACTAGACCAATATGGAAGATCGAAGAAAACCGACCTCTTTTTCCATATATTTTTCGCAATAGGCTGCTTTTGGTACTTTCCAAAAACAGCAGTAATGCCCTGTTGTCGTTGATAAACTTCCTCTCCAGTTAAGGGCTTTGGAGCAACACCATACTCTTGTTCCCCATTGAAAGCTTTCCGCAATCTACGATATGGATGATAACGATTTAGAAATTTTCGATGCCCGAGATAAACAGTCTTCTTTCCTTTTTCAAGCTGATGGTAACACGTGTCTTTTTCACATATAGGACACGCTTTATGCCCTTTAACTTTATACCCAGACAAATTGCCATATGCCGGAAAATCGTTGATGGTGCAAAACAACATGGCACGCATATTGAACTGTTCACCAGAATGCGCATCGAAAACATCCACCCCTTCCTCCCACAACACTTTTAAATCATCGATCAGTGGACTTAGATAAACATCTATGTCGTTTCCTGGTTGTTTTGGGCCCGAAATCATCATGGATAACATCACGTATTTACGCTTCATGCACAACCTAGGAGATAGGTTGTAAATCATCAGAAGAACTGGCCAAGAAGTATGGTTAGTATTTAGATTACCAAACGGATTCATTCCATCAGTAGAAAGTCCAAGTCTAAGGTTTCTCGACTCTTTGCCAAAATTTGGAAACAAAGAATCTATTTTCTTCCATTGCAAAGAATCAGCTACATGGCGGATTTGTCCATCACATTTTCTTTCTTCTGCATGCCATCTAAGATTCTTTGCATCGTTTGCATTAGCGAATAATCTCTTGAACCTTGAAATTATTGGTAGGTACCATACCACTTTCGCGGGAGGACCCTTTTTGACCTCGTCATCATCACTAGATTCACCATGTCTCTTTTTGTAGCGTGACGCCTTGCACTTCGGACAATGGTTATAGTTTACATACTCTTTTCTGTATAATATGCAATCATTAGGACATGCATGTATCTTTTCATACTCCAAACCCATCGGACACAATATTTTCTTCGCCTCGTAATAACGACTTGGCAGTACGTTACCTTCTGGAAGCATTTGCGTCAACAGTTCAAGCAATTCGGTAAAACTTTTGTCTGTCCACCCGTTAATTGCCTTCAGATTAAACAATTTTAACACGGCCGACAAACGTGTAAAATTTGTGCATCCCGGGTACAAAGGTGTATCCTTGTCATTGCATAAACTATCATACGCATGTGCCCTCTTAAACGAATCTTGTCCAATATCACACATCATGTCTTCCAGACGATCATCCATTTCTACACTAACATTATCTCTTTGGGACACATTTGAATTTTCTACCACTTCACCGTGCCATATCCATTTTGTATAGTTTTGACAAATCCCTTCACAAATTAGATGATCCATGATTTTTTCCTTACTAAGTTTTGGTTCTTTATTTGCACAACGAACACATGGACAGAAAAATAGCGTAGGGTGACTATCTTCAGCATTACTTTTAGGAGGAGGAAGATCTTTTTTAGCATTACTTTCAGCAAACTCTAGAAATTCCATCACCCCATGTTCGTACTCATCACTTAATCGATTAGCTCTCATCCAACTACGATCCATACCTACAACGTAAACTTAATTAATACTTAGAATAAATTCTAAGTATAGTTTTTATATAATATCAAATAATTGTTATAGCATATGTTATGAGGTACGACACTTTAGGCTCACTAAAGTATTCTTTTAATTAATACTTAGAATCAATTCTAAGTATAGTTTTTATATAAAAAATAACAACGAGAGAAAAGTAATTTTACACATGATTTCAAATACTAGTATATGGGAGGGAGTACTAGTATACTTCAAGATAAGGTTCAAATACTAGTATATGGGAGGGAGTAATAGTATACTACAAGTATATATGGGAGGGAGTAATAGTATACTACAAGTATATATACTTCAAGATAAGGAAGATCTTTTTTAGTTAGAAAACTGTTAGATGATTACTAACTTGACTTGCTTGTCGTATATACGCTAGAGTCTATCATTTGCAAAGTTTAGATTGTGTATAATAACAAAGTGTGATCTAGCTTTCTCATTTCTACCATAGTGTTGTGTTTATATTTTTGCCATGCTCAATTCAACTTTAACATCTAAACAATAATTTTAAAATGACACTGTTTTAATTAGCTTCTCCAAAAAAAAAATTGTTATTAAAAAGTTGAGATTTTTAATCATGATAAACAAATGCAAAATAACTTCTAACAAAATCACTTTTTTTATTAAATTATTGAGAAATTTATTGAGAAATATAATAAAAGTAAACAAAATAACCAAATTCAACAACTTTGAGATTCAAATGTCAGTACTTTTCTCTTCACAAAACAATTACTAGTACTTAAGAAATCAATTCCCATGTATCCATAAACAAGTGCTATCACGTTCTTTCGAAGCAAAATTCATATAATCTAACAATATTGAAGTGATGACAGAGCTTTAATTAAGGTTCATGTTTTTTCTAACAAGAAAATACAATTTAGAGATTCAAACACTACATGATGGTTCCTCTGACAGTAACCACCACCAACCTTAGACAGAACCGAACTGTCTTGTTACAAGGTGAAGACATTACTCATAAGCCAACATGAATATTAAGTGAGTCACTGTTTAAATTACTCATAAGCCAACAGGAAAGGGGAACTTACCGGAGGCGGAGGACGGTACGGCCGGGGGCGGAGCGTACGGCCGGGGACGGAGCGTACGGCCGGGGGCGGAGTTTCGCGAAGGCGGAGCGGGTGCGGTGGTGAGGGGTCACGTGGAATGTGTTTTCGCGGTGAGGCAGGAAGAGAAGAATACAGAAATGTGTTTTGTGAGTGAGGGAGGTTAGGGTTTAGTGGAAATATTGGGAGACTTTTCCCATTGGGTATTATGTTGGGCGATGGGAAATCTGTTGCTAGTAGACTTTTCCCATCGGGTATTATATAACCTGATGTAACAGCCTTTATAAAAAAATTAGTTTTATTTACAGTAATGCCACCGTATATTTACTTTTCCCATCGGGTATTAAATGGGGTGATGGAAAATCTGTTTTGGTAGACCTTTTCCATCGGGTATTATATGGCCCGATGTAAAAGCCATTTTAAAAAATTTGGTTTTATTTACATTAATGCCACCGTGTAATGGATTTTTCAATTTTGGGTTATATTTCCCATCAGCTCCATTAAATACCTGATGTAAAATCCTTTGACAAATATTTTTCCCATCAGTTATCTTAATACCTGATGTAAAATCTTAAAACCAAATGTCTTATTTTTAGTAGTGTGTGGATTAATATGTGTTGAAAACATTCAATATGTTGAATGAGAAAAGTGTGGACCCACATATATTACTTTGTAAAATTTTATTGGTTGTTGTGATTGTTTAAAATGGTGGGATTGGGTGTTGAATTTTATTAAACAAAATCATTGTAGTGAGTAAAAATTAAATGAGTGTTGAATTATTATGTGGAAGAAAGAGAAAATGATGTGGAGAATAAAAAGTGAAAAAAAAGGGTGTTGAATATGCAAAGCATTGTACATAGCCTAACATAATTGGATTGACAATATACCAACTATGTTTATGTGAAGCATATCTATTCCAAAAATATTTTAGTGTTATTGCATGCATTATATATTTTTCTATTTTATGTTTTTTTTTCACGTATAAATAACATTTTATGTATAAATAACATTTTATGATATGTTTATAATTGGAAAAAAGTATATTGATGATATAAATACTTTTATAAACAATAATTTACATCTTTAAAAACCGTGCGTATCCGTGCGAATGCACGATCAATATCCATGCGCACGTACAAATATCCTATTAGTTTTGTGACAGATAATAAACCATAGATAAACGTCTTTTATATCTACGACTTTGGTTGTCACTAAAAAATTAAAAAATTAAAGAAAGTGTTTGTGCCATTTTAATAGAACTCGGAGTGAGTATAATGTTCCTCAAAATTTATCTTGTACACACAATTACTTAAGCATCTATAAAAGGTCAAAATTGTTGATGAAAAAAAGTGAAAATTATTTAATAGTAAGTATTTATTACTTTATAATAAGTTCATATAAATACAAGGACAACCAACAAATACACATCTCTATAATTGAAGATGGTTTGTGGCATAAAATGCAACCATACTAAGAAAGATCATATCATTATTAAGTGCATTAACACTAGGATCAACAATGTGTTCAGAATCCAGTTGAGTTTGGCACAAAGCAGGTCCATCACCAGCTACTTTAGCATCATAGCTTGCAGTTAGAGGATCCTCAAACACTTCAATTTTTGCAGATCGGAATGAACCAACCAAGTGATTGTAATGAGTTGTTGCACATTCTTTCATGGCGGTAGAAGAAGGGTACTTTTCAACCAATTTTTTGATTTCATTTTGGGCAGATCTACCCTTCTCCATTGCCATATCTAAGACGGATGTGCAAAGGGTAGGATAGTCTTTTGCTGAAGTGATTTTAGGGTTGTCTTGCATGAGTTTCATGCAAGGATCGTGGTCTTTCCCAGCATCATTGCATACAACTTCATACAGATTGGTACTTGGTGTAGGTGATGCTGAAATTGCATGAGAAATAAAGATTAAGGAAATTATAAGCAAGAAGGATGATTGTGTTGAATGATTCATTGTTCTTTTTTTTACTTAGTGATGGAAGATGGATAGTGGAAATTACCTTACTCTTTTAATTTATAGACATTTTAGAATTTGTATATCAAAATATTAATTTTATTTGATTTGATTTGATTTTTTAGTTATAGAATAATATATTTTCAAATAGTATAAATTTGATCTTTAAATAATATATAGAATAATATATTAGTATAAATTTATGGTTTATTTTTTATTAGAATTTATAAAATAAAATATTTTCATACCATTTTTAAAGGTAAAGTTATTTATCTAGATAAAAAATATATTTGTTTTCAAACATATTTACTTTTTGTTTAGTTTAGTAAAAGAAAATCAAACATTCCGTTTTGAATATATGAAATTTACCATTAAAAAAAAGCATATTAAAATAAAATCAAACATTGCATTTTGAATGTATGAAATTTACCATTTAAAAAAACGCATATTAAAATAAGGGTTAAGTATGTCTTTGGTCCCTATAAATATCTCAAATTTTATTTTTAGTCTCTATTAAAAAAATGGCATATTTTAGTCCTTATAAAAATTTTATGCATGCAGTTTTAGTCCCTGCTATTTTTTAAAATTTTGAAAACTGTTTAATCACCTTTAAACTTTTAAATTTTTGAATAATTTTTTATATATGTGTTTAGAATACTATAAAATATTTCTTTACCAAATTATATAATTTTTTAAAATGAGAAAAATTAAATATGAATTTTTTAAATTTCAAAAGATAATGATAAAAGTAATGCAAACATCGATTTAGAAATCAAATTTTGCGTTATTTTTTTTCGAGGAAATTTTTATAATGTTCTAAATATGTCTGTAAAATGATGATTCAAAAATACACATCGGTTTAACAGTAGGGACTAAAACTACATGCATAATAATATTGTAGGGACTAAAATATGTCATTTTTTTTAATAGGGACTAGAATCAAAATTTAATAATTTTATAGGGACTAAAAACATACTTAACCCTTAAAATAAAATCAAACATGGTATTTTAAATATATGAAATTTACCATTTAAAAAAATGCTTATATATATGATGATGTCAATCATATAAAGTTGCTCGTTTATTTTTTTTTTAAGAAAAATCAATTATTTAATTTTTTGTACTAGTTTTATATGTCATACTAAGTATCAAGTCAATTTAATTACAATATTAAAACATATGCGAAATGATTTTTTATCCTTTAATTAGAAATATACTCATGCATTCGCATGGATACAAGTTATTTAGTAGTGTCAAATTGTACTGCAAATTGAGAGTTATGTTTATGTATGTTTATCTATTTAGAATCTAATTGGTTGTATCCCATGACACTTCATAAAGTATTCCATTCACATTTTTTAACATTAAAGACAAGTGCAAATGAGTGATAACTCAACACCTACTTTGATAAGTTCTCTAAGCTATTTTAAGTTACTAGCGAGTCATCAACACATAGGCAAATGATGTTATATCATGTGCCATGACTTGTACATAGACACCATACTCAGAAATGCATTTGACGAATTATAAATCGACTAAGTATGAGTCAGTTTTCTTGTTCCACGTCCTAGGTGCATGTTTGATACCATAAAGGGATTAGTGAAACTTGTACACTTTCCATGCTTCCTCCTGTATCACAAACCCAAAAGGTTGTGAGACATATATCTTTTCATCTAAAGGACCATTCAAAATTGATAACTTCACATCTAAGTGAAATGTCGACCAACATTGCTTACATGCTAATTTTAACACCCCGATTTTATTTACTAGTAATTTTATTAATTATGTATTTTATTTAATTAATATATGACATAGTAATTAATTATGTGATTTTGTGAACATATATGTTATGCATGTTGGTTTATTGGGTGTGAAAATAATAGAATGAGTAATTGAGCCTAATAGTATGTTAGGAAGAGTAAAAGTGGGGGTAAGGATTAGTAAGCCCATATTAGAGATAATTATGTAGTAAGAGTTTTAGACAAAACAAGAGAAAATAGAAAGTTAGAAAGCGGAATGAAGAAAAGAGGAAAAAGAGGAGAAAGAAGAGAAAGGGAGAAGAGAAGAAGAAACCCTAGAAGAGAACTTCATCTAAGGTAAGAGTGAGTTTTTTTCATATGATTACGGGGAATATGATGTATGTAATGGGTAGTAACATGTGTAGGATTTGGAGATTTCAATTTATAGGTTTTGACATGTTAGGTTTTGATGTGCAATCCATGAAATTGATGTTTGAATCATGTTTTTATGCTAGTAATTGATACTACATGATCTATGGTTGTTTGGATGTGTTTTGTGGAAGAAAATCGTGGGAAAACAAAATTGTTCCGTAACAGATTTTTCTGGTTTTTTGTGAGCGGGCTTAGCGCGGTATAGGACGCTTAGCGCAGTTTAGAATGTAAAATTTTATATTTTAATGATTATCATTATCATTTTTTTTATCATGATTACCATTATAAAGTTAATTTTATAAGGTTTTGTTTTAGTAATTCTACAAGTTTAAAAATATAATTTTTTTAAGCAAAGTGGGAATATATTACTATAAAAAAATAGTTTTACACAAGGTGATCAAAAGATCAAACCCTCAAGGAAAACCATAAAAATATATAACATCAATTGCGTTATATGTTTAGGGCAATTATATTTCCAACCTCTATAAACAATGTCATCTATAATACTCTGTACATTATCTATATTAGTATTATGAGCAAAAACTATACTATTTCTCCTAATCCATATGCCATACAAAGTCTCAGTGAAAGCAATCTTCATGACACTAGCTGTCCATCCTTTCTTTGAAACAACCTACAGTATCCAGTGCAATTCCTCAGGCCATGGTAAAGGCTGGTGACTGTTATTGAGCCATATCAGGACCTGACTCCATATAGCAGCAATATAACTGCATTCAAAAAACAAATGAGGAATGTTTTCCTCAGCACTATGGTAGAAGCTGCATGAGTTGTCAGATATCATGTTAAACTTTAGTAATCTATCTTTAACTGCATGAGTTTTATAAAATGTAGTTTTTATTCATCCATAATCTGATGGTTTTATATATTATAAATATATAGTTATTAACTTATAAGAAAACAAAAAGACTTAGTGTGTTTCAAGAGTTTCTTACGTGATGCAATTTACGTGTTTCAAAAAATAGAACTAATTATATTTTGATATCAGCAAAAGGAGTCAAAATGGAAATACAAACTCAAATGGAAATACAATAAAATTAAAATAATTAAGTTTTTATTTTGTTTACGCAGTTAAAATTAGATATCAAAAATTAATATATTTAATGAAACTTTAAATTTGTAAAGTAATATATAGAAGATAATATTCAATTTATACTTATATAGTATAACAAAGATAAAGAAAATAAATAATATTTAGATGAAAAAATTATTCGATAAATAATTTATTATTATAGTAGTTATAAAGCATTTAAATTAACATTATCTCGATTATTTAAAATAATTTGATTTAAAATTAAATAAATATTTTATTTATTTATTAAAAGTAAAATGAATTATATAATTATTATTTGATATTATTAGTGCATAATTATAATTGTCACATTTTAATTGTCACATTTTTCTATTATTATTCATAATATTGATATTAATAGTGCATTATTATCGTCACATTTTTAATGCTATTAAATTCGATATTAATAGCCCGTTATTATTGTTACTTTACTCAATTACCTTTTTTTTACAGTAAGAAATTAAACCATTTCATTAATAATAAAATTGTGAATACATGTAGGTATATGTTAAAAATGTGAAAAATAGCAAGAGATGGAGCCACCTTTGCCAAAGCATGACCAACCTCATTAGTTTGTCTTCTAATAAACTTAACATGAAAGTTTCTAACAGGTTGAGTCAAAAGCTGATGACAGACTCCAGTAATGGCGCTGAAATCCGAGTCGTTTGGCTTGGGAATAGTCACATTATCCACTATAGTTTTAGAATCTGACTCGAATTCCACATTATCATAACCAAGATCTAACACCCATTTAATAGAATCCAAGAGACCTAGAGCTTCACCAGTATCAACATTAGTAATAGGCGAAAAGCATTCAGTCCGGACTACAATAAACGTACCTTCATCGTTTCTGATACAAGCACATATACCGACCTTATTAGTAGAAAAAGATGCATCAATGTTGCATTTAAATGACCTTAGGGTGGATTACAATAATTAGTATCAATTGTCGGCTTCTCTATGGGAGAAGCTATGTTTCTAACTTGTTGGGCGTCTCCTAGACCTGATAAAAGATGAGAAACTCGCATGCAAATATTATCTAGAGACTCCTTAATTTGATTCCAAAGAGTATTGTTTTTACTTTTCTAAATACTCCACATAATAGTTGAAATAACCTTTTGATTTTCATGATTAGAGACCTGCATAAAAGAAAACACAACAGAAATAAATTCTCACCCGTCATTAACCAGCTGCTGAATAGTGTGCCAGAGCCCTACTTTTTCCCAGCAGACGATACTCTTAGGACACTGAAAATGTAAGTGATTATTATTCTAATATCCATTCCACATATCACACAACTATCAGGACACCCGACACCTTTGTCAATGAGACGTGTTCTAGTAGGCACACGATTTCTACATAAACGTCAAAGAAAATTGTTGACTCTTGGAGGGATCTTCATCTTCCAAATTAAATTCCAATTTTCATTAATACGAAGATGAGAGGTGTCAATGGCTTTGTTAATAGAGTAACGATAGGCACTACGCACAGAAAAAATACCGTTCTTTTCAACATTCCAGACTAATTTATCATCGTGGACCGCTTTCAATAAAGGAGTGTTGACAATTTTTTGCGTCACTCCACCATCTACTAACATATAAATAAAGTTCAAATTCCACTATTTACTGTTCGAGCTAATAAGATCTGAAACTTTAAGATTTGCCGCCATCGGATTATCAGGCCACGAATTAGTAACCGCAAAGCTATTATGTAACTAGTTTTGATCTCAAACCGGTATGTACTCTCCTGTACCAATACTCCACTTGTAACCTCCTTTCACCATAAATTTAGCACTCCATATACTACGCCAAACATAACTCGGATTATGACCAATCTTTGATTTTAGAAAATCACAATTTGGGAAATATCTATCCTAGTAGAGACGCAAAACCAGAATGTTAGGATTAGTCATAAGACTCCAAACTTGTTTACTTAACATGGCATAATTAAAAACACTTATATTTTTTAACCCCATACCACCGACGTTCTTAGGCATAGACAGCCGGTTCACGATAACCAATGTATACGTTTATAACTATCTCTTTTATGACCCCACCAGAACAAATTCAACATTTTCTCAATTTCATCACTCAAAGTGGAAGGAAGTAAGAAAATACTCATAATATATGTCGGAATAGATTGGAGGACAAATTTTATGAGTGATTCCCTACCTGCTTGAGAAAGACTTCGACTACTCCAAGAATTTATCTTCTTCCAAATTCTATCTTTGATAAACTTGAAAGTAACTTTTCTGTTTCTCCCTATCATAGATGGGACTCCAAGGTATTTCCTAGTACCCAAAACTTATTGAACTCCTAATGTGCCAACCATAGGATTTTTAAGAACATGATCAACATTCCTACTATAATAGAATTCGGACTTCTGGAAATTGATAGTATGACCGAAAGCTTCTTAATAAGTGGTAAGAATAATCTTCATCATATTAGCTTCACTAAGAGTTTCTTTGAAGAAAAGAAAACACTCGTCGACAAAGAGTAAATGAGAGATAATGGGAGCATTCTTACAAATTCTTACACCGTGAATATCCCCTCGCACTTCTGCTTATTTAATAAGCGCTGAAAGGCCTTCAGAGCACAAAATAAAAAAAATACGGGGACAAAGGATCACCTTGCCTCAATCCCCGACCCGAGACAATCGGACCCACCATGTTTCCATTCACACCCACAGAATAATCAATAGTTTCCACACAAAGCATAATCCACCCAATCCATTTCTGACACAAACCCCTAGTGGAAAGCACATCCTTAAGATAGTCCCAATCAATCCTACCGTAAGCTTTGCTGACAAACTCAATTACCTTATTATCAATGAATAATTTATTATTATAATAATTTTTAACATGTAACAAATTAATAAGTTGTGATTTAGTATAGTTTTAATGTTTAAAGTAAACTTATGAAAAAATTATTCGATAAATAATTTATTATTATAGTAGTTTTAAAACATTTAAATTAATATTAACTCGATTATTTAAAACAATTCGTTTTAAAAATTGAATAAATAATTTTATTTATTTACTAGATTTAAAATAAAAATGAATTATCTTAAATTTTTATTAGAAAGGGTTAGATCAATTATTTTATTACTTGATTATTATTATTTTTTTTATAAAAAAACTAAAGATATATTAACCAGAAAAACACATTCCTTGTACTAGAAGAATGACTCGAAACAAAGTTACATCAACAACAGAATAAAAAGCAACCAAAAACCTCCTAACAAAACTACCCACCAGTGTTAGAAATATTGTAAATCAACGCAAAATGATGACATGTGAGACTTCAACCACCAAAAAGAGTGAAATTGAACCTTCTCACATATCTATTTTAATATATAAAAATCAATTACCACCAAATTCCCTTAATTACCCTAATCACAATCAATTAAACATGGTTTTACATACCCCTGAGCGTAATTTTACATCTAATCATGATTACATTCTAACATCCAATTTAATGCAAAACTTCTTTATTGGAACACGCTTTTTTATTGCATCGGTGGATTTTCATTGGGTCAGAGATAGAGCCAAGTGAAGTCTGCATAATTTCAAATTTGCATACCTTTTCCATTCCTCTCATTCAATTTCTTTTGCCTCCTCATTCAATTTCGTTTGCCTCTTGAATCCTATAATAACTACATAATGCATCTCTCATCCACAAGTTCAACCCTAAACCCATTTGCTTTATTCCATACACAACAGTATTTTTATTGCTTTTACGGTTTAATGTATTGGGAATTGTTGAACCATTGTATGAGTCCCTCCATCTATCTTTTGCATCACATTTTCTTCTTTCATTCTTTGTTATTTATTTCCACCTTCTTCATTCTTTGTATTCTCAATTTTTTATTCTCTTCCTTTGCTCCTCATTCACTGCTCTGCCATCATTCAGTTGCTCTGCTTAACTTCAGATCTTACTATTCTGCATATCTACGAATTTGATTTTCAATTTTAATTTCTGATTCTCTAATATAATTTTTGTTTGTTTCAGGATTTTAAATTCAGATACGTGAAGACAAAAGTTTTGCTTTATAATAGATTTGTGATTTGCACCATCATCTGCATTCAGTTTCCTTACCTTTAATTCATTAATGTATTTTTTTCAGTGACAAAGAGTGGAAAATTTGACTGCATCAAGATATTAACGACCACAAAGAAACGTGGAGTTGATTTAATGAGATAAGAAAGAGAGTATGGTGTTTACTTGATTTTATTACCATAGAGAAGACATAAATCAGAGAAAGAAAAAATGATTTTGGATTGAAATAAGCACTTTTTATAAGTGTTTTTGGAGATAAAAAGTTATTTTTACGTTGCTGCACACAAAATTTACATCACTGCATTCTCTTTCCTTCCTCATGGTTACTTCTTTTTTTTTTTTTTTAATTTTTAATTAAATGGTGAAATGTCATTTCTTACTTGATTTGAAAAATTCAATATAAAAATAATTAAGATTATTTTTATTAATTATTATTGTTAATTAAGAGTCGTTAGTTTTAATTATTAAGATTTAGTTTTTTTAATAAATAAAGTGAAAGGTTTTAATTTTCCCACTTTATTTTTCTAAACTCTTAACTTTTCATTTTTCTACATTACTCTTACTTTATTTTTTTGAAAAAGAAAAAAAAATATGAGAAATAGAAAGTGGAAAAGTTTAATTACTTTTATTAAATATTTTGTTATATTATATGAGTATAGAATGAGTATTATCTTCTAAATATTGCTTTAAAAATTTAGGGTGTTATTGTATATATTAATTTTTAATATATAAGACCATCAAATTATCTACTATTTATATAAGAAAATCAATAGCTGATTTAAGGTCATTTTTCATACCTTAATTATCTCATTAATCTCTAAACAATTCTTAGGTTCTATATCAATAATGACATTCATTAATCTCTAAACAATTCTTAGGGTCTATATCAATAATGACATTAATCCACAGAATCTTTTTACGGCTATATAATTAATATTCTTAATTATTTGTTTTTTTCCAAAAATTGCAATTGTCTTTTGGTATTGAATGAGAATATGAAAAATGAATGAGAATATGAAAAAAAAGACAATAATTGAATGAGAATATGAAAATATTAATTGAATGATAATAAGAAAAATATTTATTTAATGATAATAAGAAATCGGAAGGCAATAATTTTTTATAAATGAATATTTTACATGGACAATAAAATACACAAAAATCACAAGATCATTTTTGTCCTATAAAAATGGATTTAATAAATTAAGTATGATTTTTTATAAATTTATCTTAAAAAAATATCATAAATTAAAAGAAAATAATTATATTTAATATTATGACTTAATACAAGAAAAAAAATACTTAACTCCTTCTGATAAGAATTTCTGATGATTAATTTTGATTTCAAACTAATAGATAAAAAATATTTATTTAATATTTGATCTAAATTATCTTAAAATAATTGGAATATTCTTACATTACCAAAATATAAAATGGTATAATCCATATATATTTTTTTAATTTTCTTATATATGTAATTCATATAAATACTTATTAATAAAACGTTAAATTAATTAATTCAATTTTATTTTGATTTTCAATTTTTTTTTTGATTTAGAGTGTCAATTTTATAGGCAACAATAATTTGCTTCTATAAAAATTGTTTCAATCAATTAAGTATGATTTCTTTTATAAATTTTTTAAGCAAAAATATCATATACCTGATAAAAAATGATATATATTATTATTACATGATACAAATAAAAATAAAATTGACATGAAAAAATGTTAGCATTTATTTATGATAAGATGTTAACATTTATTCTAAAAGTTGATACATATATTTGTTTTTATTAAAAAAACATGAGAAAATTATGATTGATGAATAAACAAATTTTTTTATGAAAGACACAAATTTATTTCTTTTTTATATTTAAAACAAAAGGACAAGATATCAACTTTTATATATTTATTTACTATTTATAAAAATATTATATATAAGTAGTGTACATCCTCATATTTAATTCTTTAAAAAAAACTTTTAATATATTTAATTGAAAAAAATGGGTATATGAATTTCACCGGAGAGTTTAAAATTGGGATTGCAATTTTCTCACGTAAAATTTCAAAAGGAAGGATAAGATTTCACGGGAGAGTTTGACTACGATTCTCTCATATAAAAATTTCACCAAAAATAAAGTGTCTTCATGGTTCGGAGGACCATCTTAAATTCCAATAAATTAAATATATGGTTCACTGAAGTTCAATGGAGAGTTAAAAAAGGATTAGGATTTGATTTAATTCATAAATTAAATATGATTTTTCAATTTATTTATTTCAATCTAAATTAAAAATTAACTACACACAAATAATTATAAAATGCATTAAATTATTACGTGTCAAATATTTACGTTCCAATTAAATTATTACCATTTTTATTATGTGACTCTTTACGTGCCAAATATTTATGTTTCAAATAATTAAATCATGCTTTGTTTCAAATAATTAAATCATGCTTTGTTTCTTTTTCCAATTTAATTATTTTGATTCTCAATGTTAATTGTAGCTAACCAGTCTTAAATGCATTATTACTTTAAATATATATATATATATATATATATATATATATATATATATATATATATATATATATATATATATATATATATATATATATATATATAGGGGACGACTCAAGTGAGAACACTTGGTTATTATGAGAAATGAGAACAATGAATCACGACCATTTAATTTGATTTTAATGGACTGGATTGGTTTCTCTTTCTAAGATCCTTAATATTTAATGGACTAGATCTTAGAAAGAGAAACCAATCCAGTCCATTAAAATCAAATTTAATGGTCGTGATTCATTGTTCTCATTTCTCATAATAACCAAGTGTTCTCACTTGAGTCGTCCCCATATATATATATATATATATATATATATATATATATATATATATATATATATATATATATATATATATATATATATATAATCATATTTGACCTAAAGTCTTTTCCCAAACCCTATTATACTTCCAACAGTTTTTCTCGGTTAAAGAAATTAACATATTGGAAACAGAAAATTAACCTTTTGAATTCCCACTCTATTCATTCATCAAATTTTTGTTTCAATTTATAGTAGATTTATGATTCACACCAACCTCTGCGTTTGGTTTACTTGCCTTTTATTTATTAATGTATTTTTTTCAGTGACAAAGAGTAGAAAATTTGACTACATCAAGAACATTAACAAAAAAAAGTGGAGATGGTTCGATGGGAGAACAATCTCATTTTTCATTAAATTTTCATAATAATCAACATTAAGAGTTTATTAATAACAATTATACATTAATCAACCTAATAAAAATATTATGTTGAGTTAACAGCCCCAAATTTAATATTAAAATTAATATATAATAATAATATCTCTAAAAGTTATTTATGGCTAAAAACATTCACACGATTAACTTTTTTTTTTTTTGTTTTCCAATCCTAATTTATTTAATAAAATATTAAATAGTTTTATTTTATTTTATCGCAATAAAGGACCCAATAGAGGTAGATTTTAGTTGTAGTAGGTTTTAGTTGTAGGTGGTAATAATTAATAGTCTTTTTAATTAGAAGTTTGAAGAAAATGTTATTGGGAATATGTAGTTTTAGGTGATAATAATTAGTCTTCTTTTTTTTAACATTTGCAATTATTAATATTTTTTAAGAAATAATTGATCTACTATTATAATAACTACTATCATAATAAGAAAATCGATGTCTACCAAAATTAATTTCATGTCCAAGTTTAAACAAATATTTTAATCCGATTTTCATGCCTTCAATTGTCTTTTTTTCATCATCAACTCATATTAGCATGCCTTATGTCTTTAATATTTGACAATATCTAAAAACAATCATTATTTCTTTTGCATGCTACAAGTTTTCCAATCAATTCCAAGATCTAAAAGTAATCATTACGGTTAATTAATCATAAAAAAGTGAAATTCATATAACTCTCTACCTTCCATACAATATCAACAAATATATATTACCTTGACATAATTTAAATTCAAATAGAGGAATCAATATAAAATAATTGTAAATAAACATACAAAAAAGATTTTGTATAGAATTAAAAATTAAAAATTAAATGCATATAACACCTTTCAATACGCATTATTGTATCTTTCCCATTGAAAATAGTTGACATTACTTCTAATTTATATTCATTTCTTTAATATCTATAAAAAAAATATTTGACATTAATTCTAATTTATATTCATTTCATTAAATATATCAAATATAAAGAAAGAGTTGGTATATAAATCTTTTTCTGTCAAGATTATAAATAAAATTATACGTTATTTTTTATTTAATAAATGTTCTATTTTTGTTATTGGATATGCAATTTGAATTAAATATTTTTGCTGTTTTTATTTCATTACATTAGTATTTTTGATTCGGTATGAGTAGCTAACACAAATATGAGAATTTAACGACATATATGTGATAAGTAACATTAATATTAATAATTTACATCTTTTGTATAAATTTTTCTTTGGTAAATCAAATTAAATATATATTTAAAGTTAAATAATGAGATTTAAATGTGTTGCATAGAATTATAATATGTCATTTCATTATTTTTTGTTTCTTGACTTATATAGATGTTATAATTTTTTTTGCAATTTTTTATTTTGATAATTTGAATTTGCAATTTGAATCATGCTCATAAAAAGGCGGGTAGACATACTAGGGGTGAGAGCCCATAAAAATTGTTGATAATGTACGTCTGCGGAAAAAAAGGCGGGTAGACATACTAGGGGTGGGAGCCCATAAAAATTGTTGATAATGATAGTACATAATAACTACATTATCTCAATTTTTATTTATTTTTTTACTTTTTATCAAGAACTATATTTTTTCAGAGTTAAAATTGTAATCGACAATAATAATTAATTATCTCTAATATTATTTTAATTTTTATCCAACATAAATATCATCATTTTTTTTTAAATATTAATATTGATATGATAATCATCATTGAAGAAATTATTTCGCTTAATTAATATATATTTTAATATAATTTTTTAACTATAACCATATTATATTTATTTAATATTTATACCGACTTTACGTGACCCGTGCGGGCGCACGGGTCCTTTACTAGTTGTCATCAAAGCAAGACTCTTATTCTAGAAAACCCGCATGTTCCGCGTTTTCCAAATTAACAAAAAACTGTTTGCCCAAATAAAAATTACTATGAAGATATAATACTGAAATAAATAGTTAGCAAAAATAACGATAGTCGGATATGCACAATTTATCCTTAAAAAAAAACTTTTAAAAGCATATCTTACCTTTGGTCTTATTGTCTTATTTATTAAGAAAATTTTATTTATTTATTTTTAAAAAATTGAATAACTAATATAATTGAACCATATATAGACCCAACACTTTAATAATTTAATAAATTAATTTTTATTTTTTATAAGGGTAATGCTAACGAGTGTCTCCGAGCGATAGTTAAGAGATTAAAAGGGTAAGTTGAGTATCGTTTAATAGACTATAAAAATAAGTTTTTTTATCCAAAATATATATGTGTATTCAATGAATTGAAAACACAAATAATTAATTCGTGATATTCATTGTATTGAAGTTTTTTTATCCAAAATATATATGTGTATTCAATGAATTGAAAACACAAATAATTAATTCGTGATATTCATTGTATTGAATTTATAATATTTTCTTTATTTAAAATGTTTAACAAGTGTCCTTGAACTAGGGGCACTAGTTAGCATTATCCTTTTTATAAATAAGACGATAGAGGAGTATTCAATGTATTTAATTTTCCTAAAATAGTCAACAAACATGTTTATTTTAGAGTAAAAAAAGTTAATGTATGAAATAAAGGCTCAGTTTGGTAAGACATGTTTTCGAGCTTATAGCTTATGTCTTATGTCTTATAAGCTCATATGATGATTTAGACCCGTTTGGTAACGGTCTTTTCATCACGAGCTTATAGCTTATTTTACTAGCTTATAGCTTATTTTCTAGACGTTATTTCAAATAGCGTTTTAGCTTATGTCTTATAGCTTATTACTTTTTCTTCCTTTTTTATCCTTATTATTTTAATTAAAATCCATTTTTAACCTTTATAATTTATTTTAATTTAAAATAAAATAATTATATATTAAATATCTTTTATGTCATTTTACATTTATAAGTTAATTGAACCGCTAATTTTACCAAATACTTCAATGAGCTTATAAGCTATCAGTCTCAACCATCCGCTATAAGCTATAAGTCATCAGTCATCAGCCATCAGTCATAAGTTATAAGCTATCAGCTAGCTTATCAGTCAATCGCTATTTTTACCAAACAGACCCAAAATTATTATTTTTTGACTAGATTAATCCTAGATGTGACTATTTCCAAAAATGTATACAATAATGTCTATAAATTCTGATCTGGAGTAACCTCCATCGTCATTATTATTCACAAAAGAGAAAAATGGCACCTTCAACCTATTTCCTTTTGTTGCTCACCATTTCAATGATCTTTATTTCTCATGCTCTTTCACCATCACCAAATTCCATGTTGTACCAAATTATATGTAAAAAAAACACAGATCTGAAAAACTTTGAACAGCGTTGCCTTAAACTTTTAAAGCCCTACCCTCAAATCACATCAGCCAAAGATTATCTTACCTTTACCAACTTATTTTTAAAAATGGTGGGATTAAAGAAGGCAATAAAAGCCCAAATTCAATTCAAAGAAATGATGAACAAGTATCCAGCTTCTCAAGCAATCAAAGAATGTGCAATCAACGATTACCATACGGTGGTTAACAATTTAGACATTGCGTACTTGGAGCATCCAGATACTATGAGCTTAGATATTAATTATGCAATGGATGCACTTAAAATGTGCCAAAGTAGATTAGCTTCTGAAAAGATTGTTGATGTTACTTCTCTTTTTACATTGAATAATGATGTAATATTCAATACTGATGTTGCAGCAGCAGCTGCAGATGATATAAATTGATAAATTTGTGTTTAATAAAACCATAAGTTTCACCTTAGTTGTATTATTTTAACTAAAACATCTGGTATATGTCAATTAGGTTTATTAAATATATTTAACTGCTTTTTTTTTAAGCATGCTGTTAAAGCCACTTAAAGATTACAACCAAACGATATCGCTTTTCAGGTGATGTAGAAGGTTGACAAAAGACAACACATTAATATAAAAGCGTTGTTAAAATCATTATATATATATATATATATATATATATATATATATATATATATATATATATATATATATATATATATATATATATATATATATATATATATATATATATATATATATATATATATATATATATATTTTCTTTTTGCAAAATTTAGAAAAAATTACATTCACCTTTTCTTTTTGAAATCTGTTAAAATGATACCAACACTATTTTTCATTTTAAAATATATATTAATATTTTTAAGGGTCTGTTTGGTTGAGTGTAAATGGAGGAGAGGAGAGGGAATATTTAATAGTTTGTGTTTGGAGGGGACAAAAATTCCTTCTGAAACACTTTTTCTTCTCTCGGATTTAAGAGAATTTGGAGGGAATGGAAAGTGTTTCATTTAAATTATAACTATATTTACCTTTATTTATTAATTAAATATAACTTTAACTTATTAAAATATTAAAAGTTCTATTTTATACAAATTTTCTCTTCTTTTTATATTTCTTATATTTTTATATCTTCATCTTATGTCTTTAAATTTTTATATTTTTATGCTACTTTTTAATTATCGTAATGTTTTTGTTTATAATAGTTTTTGTTAGATTTTATTGTATTTAATAATCTTTTTAAAATTATATTTTATAATCGTTATGTTTTTATAAAATCTTTCATGATGTTCTCTAATTTAATACTTATATTTTGCCAATAATTTTGTATTTGAATTACAGTAAATATCACAAGTCTTATAGTATAATAAAGTAAATTAGTTTTAAAATAACTTCTCTTTCCTCGTGAATGTCATACCCCAAATTTGTCCTACCCCTTAATTTCTTAGGCTTTGCATTTCATTTGCATACTCTCCATCAGGACATCAACATATCATGCATCATTAATCAATAAATTTGACTTGGGATCAAGGGTCTTGTTGATTAACGATTCCCTAGTGCTACTTATAATACAAGATGTTGGGTTTTCCTCTTCTCAATTAGACGCTATTGAGCCAGGATCTCATTATCTTCATAAGTTAGGGTTTTGTTGTGTTCACTTGTGGTACAAGCTATTTGAGTCCAATTAATGTTTGCTTGGGTTTCTCAGTGAAGGACTTTGGCAGAAGTATTGTGAATATTGTGGAGTTCATTAAAGGCAATTAAGTGGTTTCATTTAAATTGATGCACTATTCATTTGAGGCTTGGTGGATCATTTCAAGTTTAGAAGGTTGTATTCCAATACTCATATGGCATGGCTCCTTTTAGTGAAAGAAGATTGAAATTCAAAATTGAAGCATTGGAGGAAAGATTTAAATTGACTCATACATATCCCCAAGGTTCACGTCATCACAATCCCATTCAAGAAAAACCATTTGCAAAAGTGTTCCATTATAAACATCCTGCTACTTTACCAAGGTCATTACAAAACTAAAAGTGAAATTACAAGGAAATGAGTTATTAGAAAGGCTTAAATACACTTTTCGTCCCTGTAAGTTAGCGTGTTTTTGATTTTCGTCCCTGTAAGTTATTTTTTGGGGTTTTAGTCCCTATATCTTACTTTTTGCTTGAGGTTTAGTCCCTAAAGCCAAAATCCGCAGGAAAATCTGCAGGTTACCTGCGGATTTTCTTATGAAATTTCCTGCGGATTTTGATTTTAGGGATTAAAACGAATGCGAAACTGAAATATAAGGACTAAAACCCAAAAAAATAACTTACAGGGATGAAAATAAAAAACACGCTAACTTACAAGGACGAAAAGTGTATTTAAGCCTATTAGAAATTACAAGAAAATTCACATCAGAAGAAATCTTTTTAATGTCACTCCTAAGGCGGAATTTGAAAATCGACATGGAGAAGACAATATGATCCGCACCAAATCCTGCATCCAACAAAAACTACTTGCAGCAAGGACCAGTGACAATAAAACTCGACCACAACCCCTCACAAAAAACCCCAACTGAACCTTGCAGCAGCACATTACCGAAATTTATCCCTGCATCCTACAAAAATAACCACCTGCATATTAACCCAAATAAACCGGTTCAGAAACCATCTCACAAAACCGGTTCAAGCTAACGGTTAACAAAAGGGATCAGCAAAACCAAACCGGTTCATTAATGAAAAAACAGAAAAAGAAAACAAATTTCTAACAATTCATAACAGTTCCATTCACAACCACAGGTACATACACATACACTCACTTGAGTCCATACATTCGCCATCAAGATACAAAGAAAATAAATAAGTTCAGGTCAGCCATACATCTACTAACCAATCTTACACTTAGCCTAGCTTCACTCAATCAACCTATTTTCTAACTATCAACTAGAGGTCCTACTTCACTTAACCAAAAAATCTTACTTCAGAAAAGACCCTGCGCAACTATTCAAAACAGAATCCCATACTTCAAATTCAACTGACATTCAAAACCCCACATAACCATTTACTAACCATAACTAATTTTACTGAAAATCCAAAAACCAGCCTAACAGAATCACTAACTCAGTTCCAACTCAGTCTAACTAACTGAGTCAACAGTCATAACTAACTGAGTCAGTTCTAACCGACTCCTAACCTCTTTAACAGACTCCTAACCTCCTTACTAACAGAATTAACAGTAACTTCTAACAGCTCCAAGTGATTCAATCCGCACCACTCAATCTCTAACAAACTTCACCAATCCAATGGCTCATATCTCTCATCTCTAACTAACTTTCTCCCCTTCAAACTCTATATAACAAAATCATTACTTCAAGTTCAGTTTTTTCACCCACGCTCATTTCCATTTCACCATTCATTCCTCATCATCATCTTCACCTCACTCTCCATGCCACCACCCTCATCTCTCTCCCTCATCTTCCTCCCATTCACCTTCCATTCTCTCTGCAACACAAACCTTCTTCACCTCTCCCTCACTAGAGCACAACCTTAAGCCTTCCTCAGGGTTCCTCCATTGAACTCTGAGTGAAGGTGTGCTAAACCTCTCACCTTCATCTCTCCGCTCACAGGACTCAGAAATCAACAACACAACATCGTAATACAGAGCAAGATTCAGAGAATCAAACAAAAAAGAAGAACAAAGAAGGAGAAGAAGATAGCGGAAGAAATTAGAGAGGAAGAGAAGCGTATCTTACGTGAAGTTTTCCCGGCGATTATTTCGCCAGCGTGCAACAGTGATCTTCACCTCAGGTAAGTTTTAGGAGTCTTCATTCTTCATATTCTTCGCTTGACTCTTGTTATGATTGTAAAGAGCGAGGCTCTGTGAACATTTCCCCCATGGTTTCAGCTTGAACACATCTCTCGTCTCCATCCAATTTCGCTTCTTAGTCTTCTAGGGTTTTCGTGTGAGCTTGAATCTGAGGAACTCAAAACAGAATATGAGGGAATTGACTTGAGATATGGAGATAGGGAGAGAGAACGAGGCTAGGAATGGGTTTAATTTCGGATTCCGAGAAGCTCCGCCGCCGGGGTGATTTCCGGCGAGCGTCGAGAGCAAAACGGACACGAGAGAGGAGAGTTGAGTCTGAAATATTAAATCTCAATGGTAACACACAATTTCCCCTAGTTCTTCAAACACAATGTTTTCCCTTTTCTTTTTCTTTTCTTTAATTGTTTTTTTCTTTCCTTTTTTTTCATAATAGTAATTGATTCTAATAATAAAGCTAAAAATAAAATCTGATCCACAAATAACTTTGGGCCACAAAATTGCTAGATATACACCCCCTTTGAGCCCATGATACCTTTTTTGGTAACCTGAAAATCTGAACAAAAAGCTACTTTGGGCTTCTCCTGATTGGGCTTGCGTGTCATACCCTAATTTTTGACCCCCTGAGATGTCATATCTTTTAAACTTTTCATCAAAAAAACAAAATAGATACCCAGAGCAGTCACTTGTTCATCTGATACCCAGTCTAGGGTTTTGAGCCCCATCAAGGACTAAAATCAGGGATCACATTTGGGAAACCCTAGAAAACTCCAGGGGATCACTCAAAGACATTAATCATCTTCAAATAGATCATATGACAATATCCATTGGGCATTACACTCCAAGCCAAGATCCACAGTCATCAATTTCATCTGGTCGACAATTAGGGTTTTTGACCTAATTCACCAAGAAAGTTGACTTTTAATCAGGACATGGATCCAAAACTCAAGACATGGTTCAAGGACTTCTACTACCTCAATATAATCCATTTACATCACCCATTTGAGGAGAAGATCTTGATTCCACACAAAAGTCCAAAATCTCACTTTATCAGGAAAAGGTCAACTGTATAGGATCACCTTTGACTTTTAAGATTTTTGGTCAAACCATGACTTTTAAAGATCAATATCATCAATATATGGTTATTAAAGTCATTTGACCAAAGAAATTCAAAGAGATTCACCAAGGAGCAAAAAGTCGGGAATTAGGGTTTTTGAGGGCATTGTGGGAACTCAAAATTTCACCTACACAACTCAAAAAACTTCCAACATGAAAGTTGTAGATCTTGCAAAATAAAACAACATCTTACATAGGAACTTTTTTCAAAAGATCAACCATTTAAGAGATTTGGAATTTTGAAGCTTTAGGTCATAAAAACTTAGAAATTTTTCTAAGTGTTTTTAACCTAGTTTTCATCCAACTTTGGGCTCATTTTTCACAATTTTCCCAAATGATTCTGAAGAAACCATAAACTAATGATTTGAAGTAGATGTTTAGGGCTTTCCAAATTGTGCTCAACCTTCTCCAAATTCATTTTGATCTAGGAGTTATGCTTGTTCAAAGTTGGCCTCATGAAGTGAAATTATAGGTCATGCCTCAGTTTGGAACTTTGAAATTTTGTGCACATGACCTCACTTATGGATGCTACATGACCCATAACACATCTGAAAACATGCCATGCATTCATTTTCCCCATAGCATAAGAATTGAGGAAGATTCCCAAAACAAGAACATGTGATTATGTAATGATTACATTTGGGAATTTATGGCAAATTGGTGAATCACCCAAGGAATCTTCTCACCAACCAATTAGAGCTCATTTCTGTCTCAGAATTGTCCCCTAAGATCAAGCAAAATCGAGAGCTAGGGGATTGATCAAATGGAATCAAAATTCCCATCATTGCATTTTGGATATTTTTGAGTTCCTTCATAGCCAAGAAACCAAATCAACCTCACTAAGCAAGCTCTCTCCTCTGCAACTATACTGAACCATTTGCCTATAAATATAAGTGCTATCCTTCATACAATTCACACCAAAGCAACCATATTCCTTGCTTTCTCTTTCTCTTCTCATGCTTATGGTTTTTCAAAGTTCTTTGGCAAGAAGAATTGTTTTCTTCAAACCAGAGCTTCTCTTTGGAAAGTAAGCATTCTAACATCTCAAGGGAGCTCATTTGAGGTGATCCAAGCACCTGGATCACTTCTCTAGGTGGGGGAACACCATTGTTGCTCTCACTTTGGAGCTGTTGCAGTTGGAGGTCCATAGAGCAATTCAGAAGGTTTCTAACAAAGCCAAGCATCCAGACACGTTCCTTAGGGCATAGTGAAGCTGTTCAGATGGCTGCAGCTCATCTGTAACTCAAGATTCATCACCCTCCATGTCCACTTGAAGCTCAAATCGAAGGTGTCGGGTAGAGAAATTCAGAAGGATTGAAGTCACAACAAGCATTCAGTTAGCATCACTGAGTCCCAAGGAAGCTTTTAGGATCACTCACACAAGCCCAGGTGTTCCTCATCATCCTCACGACCTCCATTTTCAGAGGTATTTTTTCAAACTCCAACCCACTTATTTAAGTATTCTTTCTCATATAACTCGACAATATCTTGTTCAAAATCATCAGAGGATTGAAAACCCTCTATCATCATTCATTTATTCATCTTGTTTGTCATTTAATTTTAAATTTAGGGTTTATGTGTTCTTCGTGTTTTCTGGAAAATTAGATAGTTATAGTCAATATAAATAAATGTTAGTTACATATTTGAAATCGTGAGAGAATTTAGAGCAAGTTTGCTCTTTACATCTTTGCAAATGGTTGAGAGTTGAGAGAGTTCAGAATTTCAAAAATCCAAAAGCTAGAGGTTGAAGATGACGATGGTGGTGGCACGCAAAATTCAAATCCATGGCTAAAGTTTATTTTATTTTGAATGGTAGTTGTTTCATAAACGACTAAATCGTTATAGCCCAGTGGTAAAGAGTGTTTGTGTGTTGCGCGTACCCAAGGTCTGGGGTTCGAATCCCCCTCGTCCCAGACCTTTTGATTTTATTTCTTTTTTTTTGCTTCTATGCATTTGAGTAATATATGTATTGCAATGGAACCATTACCTTGTCACCAAGCGCGCGTTGGCTCAGTGGAGTTGTTTTGGGCTGGTAACATAAAGGGCGTGGGTTCAAACCTTGGTGGTGACAAAACCTTATTTTTTATCACTTTTTCCACTTAATTTCTTCACAACTTTAACCAATTATTTAACCTATCAAATTAAATCATTTTCACTTCATTTTTCATACACTTATCATTTAATATATCTATTTTATGAATAATCAAAAAAATCATAAAAATATTATTTATTTCATGTATTTTTATTAGGTTTAAAATGATGTATTCTTTAAGAATTTCTAAAATACTTTCAATACATTTTCATTTGATTTTAAACTTAATCTTTCTTTGTGAATAATTTTATGATAAAACCCTAATCATATAGGTCTTAATTAGGTATAGATTTTATCTTTACCTTAATTAAGTTGACTTTTGTTTTCAATCTCCGATTAAATGGATGATTAAGGTTTTCAAACAACAAAACCTTATATCATTTCAATCATTTTCCAACTGTTTTTATAAACAGTAAATCATTTTCATTGGGCCTTTAATAGAGTGTAAGTCCCAACACCTTTTTCTTTTCATAGTTTGTTTTCAAAAACTGTATTTACAAAATCTTCTTTCTATTTTCAAAACATTCCTCTGGTATTTGAAGGGCATTATTCCCGGTGAAACTCTTCAGATACCTATGTGACCTTTGTCCACCTTCACTTCTTCTGTTTTCAAAACCCTTAACTGTTTATAATAAATATTCAACTGTTATCAACAAAACAACAAAAATTGCTGTTGAGGCTTTGTACATACTTCTTCAAAGGCCTCCACTCCATCCAGGTTAGGCTTTACAAGCTTTCAATTTACAGTCTTTATTTAAATTACTGTCAAATATAGAACTATTTATATATTGTTTAGAACTACGTTTGAGTGTAAACCCTATGACAGTTAAACTATATATATATTATAGGAATATGGCCTAGGATTGAGAATGTCTTCCCGGTGAAGGCTCTTTCCTAATTAGAGATCTGTAGTTCAAACCCCCAAGATGAATTATTCCCGGTGAAACATCTTGGTAAAAGCCTTAGAACAAAAAACTAGGACACATCCATCCAAAGAGGAATTATTCCCGGTGAAACCTCTTACCCATTTGCTTAGAGCCAAAATAAGTTCAAAACCACATAGCTTTCTCTTGTGCTATAACAAGGACCCTCGATGACCCTCGATTAGCCTCCTCTTGGGCTTTGTACAAGGACCCACAGGCTTCTTAAAAGCATTTCCAGCTTCCTCTTGAGCTTATATACAAGGACCCATCAGGTTTCTTATAAACATAGGAACAGGTCTTTAGTCACCTTTTAGCCTATCCTGGTGAGTTTCTTCCATTCTTTAAACCAGACTTTAAACAAGCTAAGATTGTCTCAATCTCATATTGAGTACACTTTTGGAATGAGAGACATGGACAGTCTCTGTCACCCTTATCTTCATCAATCTTTCTTAGCAGAGTCTAGGATCTATGTTTGTTTATTTTCAGTCAGTGTCAGCCTTAATCTTGGGCTTTAAAACAAGAAGTCTCCACTAGATAATCTTTCTGCCATTTTTAACAAAAAACCCCTGGAAAGGGTTAGCCTCCATTCATTCTTTCATTTTAACAAAAACCCCTAGAAAGGGTTAGCCTCCATTCATTCTTTCATTTTAACAAAAACCCCTGGAAAGGTTTAGCCTCCATCATTCCTTCATTTTAACAAAAACCCCTGGAAAGGGCCAGCCTCCAAAATCACTCCTTCAAATCCAAAGATTTATTACTTTAAGGGATAAATTCCCCAAAAGAGTCAAATACCCCTGGAAAAGGTCATCCTCCAAAAAACATGATAAAAGTTCAGTCTTTTAATAGACTATTTCTCCAGCTGAGTCAAAATCCCTGGAAAGGGTTAGCTTCCAAAAAACATAAAAATAAATTAGTTTGTTAAAACCTCTAGCAGAATAAAACTCCCCCAGTGAGTATTTCATTTTTAGTAGCCACAACCTTGGGCTTTGTACAAGGCAGATAAACCATATTTCCCTGTGTCAAAGATTCCTAATCTTTAGGATCTTTTCCCCATAGAGTCTTCCATACTCAGTTAATTTAAGAGTCCGCCACAACCTTGGGCTTTGTACAAGGCAGAAAATAATTTTTCCCTAGCTAAAGTAGCCACAACCTTGGGCTTCATACAAGGCACAAATTAAATAACTTCCTCAGCTAAGAGTCAGCCACAACCTTGGGCTTTGTACAAGGCACATAAAATAGAGTCATTCATAGTCTTAAAAACTCAGTTTCCTCAGCAGTCAGCCACAACCTTGGACTTTGTACAAGGCACACAAAATAGAGTCTCCCTAAATAGAGTCAGCCACAATTCTGGGCTTTGTACAGAACACCAAATAAAATCCGTCAAATAAAAAACTCTCCAATTAGAGTCAGCCTCAATTCTGGGCTTTGTACAGAACACAAAAACTCCTTAGTTTAAATTCTCCCTAGTAATGTTATCTTTCAATAAATCAATCAAAAGCCTCAAGCTTGGGCCTCATTCAAGCCAGCTAAAAAAATCAAATCTTTTATACAGTAGATAGACATAGCTTATCTCTATAGAGAGATCTTTCTTCTATCTCACCACATTCAAACAAACAAACATCACATTTCATTTTAATTTTATTCAAGTCTCCCATTTAGGATTTTGAAAGGCATAAGCTGGCAGTGTAACCAGACATGTGATTAACTTTCCCTAATTTGGACGAGCATCTTTCTTTCATTTAAGAGATACTAGCATACTTGCAAACACACGAGTAAGGTCACTCTCTTAATGAAATGAATTCAGTTATTCTGTCACTCTTTTAAATGTTTGTGGTGGAATAGTAGAAATACCTCTCTATAAAGATGACTTCATGTCTCTTTACTGTAAACAGAGATTTAATTCAAAGCTTCAACCTTGAGCTTCAAGCAAGGCACCAAAAATCTTTTAATTTCCCTAGTTAGTTCCCCGAACTACATTAAGCTCTGACTTCCACTAGGGATATGTAGGCATGAGGTTCACAAGGAATCTCAGCGAGCTAATAAAATACCAAAAATAGTCAGTTTGTTTGCCTGTCTGTCTGTCTTTTTTTAATCAAACAATTCTCTCTCCTAATACAAAGGAGAAACTTTCCCAATCATTAGCAATAAACACAATCACAATGACACAGAGAAGGTTCCCGTAGAGTACTACGGATATGTAGGGTGCTTAAACTCTTCCCTATGTATAACCGACCCCCCGAACTCCAGAATTTCTAGTCTAGGTGAAATCCCCACACTTAGCAAACTCCTAAGGTTTAGTTGAGATCTTTTTTTCCCTTTCCTACTCGTAGGACAATAAGAAAGTTCGTGTGATATCGTAGGAAGAACTGAAACAAAATTCATCCCATCCCAGGCGCATTCTCCTTCCAAATTTCGCGTGAAGGGTCTAGCGTGCCGTCCTCCCAAGTGAAACGGGGAGGTAAAAAAACGACACCACAGAAAAATGGCGACTCTGATGGGGATATAAGTGTTAAAAACCATGGTTTTTCATCCAAACCAATGGTTGACCTGTTGCTGGTCCAACCCCAATGAGGAATTAGGGATGCCAAATTCCCCCTCAAACAAGAGAGGTCCTGCCTAACCTCTGTATCATTTCATGTGTTTGTTGCATATATATTTGTTTATTTTGTTTATTCTGTATCGGGAAAGGGCTTGATTCCCCCTTGTGGTGAGAAATCCTATACCCGGATTTGAGTGCAACATAAGATAGGATGGAGGATGTCTTCTCGGTGAAGGCCCTCTAATCTTGGTTTCCAAATCTACTCTTGGGATTTGCCTGGCTGGTTGTGATTAACTGCGCCAATGCATTCCGAGACTGATTTGTACCAGGAGGACTTAAAAACACATTAACCCAACTTAAAGCCTTTCTTAGGACGTAGAGCGGTGATTACAGAAGTAATTGTCACGCAGATACTACACTCAGAGAAAACTCTCTTATAGATACCAGTCAACGTATCTTTAAGGTTGAGCAAAGACTCTGAGACTCCTAGAACCCGTTCTACAGGTACAAAAATCCTTATCCTTAGTTTACCATTGGGGCGAGGTTTGCGTTGTGACTTCATGACCACTATACCCTTCAACGCCATGTTTGTTTAAAAACTCTTGTGTGTGCATTCATGCATTCATGCATCATTCATAAATAACTAAAAAAAAAGAGTCTTTTTCGAGTCGTTTTTCAAGGAAACTAAATAACGAACGTTTTGAACTTCAGAGAAAGAGAGAAACGGAGAAAAGACTTAAGGATCTATACCATGGATCACGGAAGAAAGAGAGCTAGGAAATACACCTTCAAGATTCCTAAGGTAGAGGAATTGGAAAAGCTCGGAAAACTGGTGGTTAACCCCCAGGCTTTCAAGGAGAAGTATGGAAAACTTCTGCCTCTTCTCAACACTGACATTGTGGATGGGATCCTTCCCACATTAGTACAGTTTTACGATCCAACGTATCACTGCTTTACCTTTCCAGATTATCAACTCATGCCTACGTTAGAGGAGTACTCTCGTCTGATTGGAATACCCGTGTACGCGCAAGATCCGTACTCCGGTTTGGAAAAGAATCCTGACGACATTATCATTGCTGCAACTACTCCTTTGAACGTAGTCGACATCAGAACTCATATGGTGAGTAGAGGAGGAATTCAAGGATTACCCTCCAAGTTCTTGTTAGACCAAGCTCGGTACTTCGTCAGCATCCAAGATATGAGTGCTTTTGAGGAAATCTTGGCATTGCTTATCTACGGATTATTTTTGTTTCCTAACATTAACGATTTCGTCGACATCAACGCAATTAAGATCTTCTTGATCGGAAATCCAGTTCCAACCTTGCTTGCGGATGCTTATCACTCTGTGCATTCAAGAAACCTGCAGCGAGGAGGATTAATCACATGCTGTGTACCGTTGCTATACGAATGGTTCGTTTCGCACCTGCCAAAGTCTAGCACTTTCTGGAACATGAGGGATGGCCTTTACTGGTCACAGAAAATCATGTCTCTCACTCATACAGACATTGATTGGTGTAGTCCTAACAACGACAAAACCAAGATCATCTTCAGTTGCGGAAGTTATCCCAACGTACCCCTTATTGGAACTAAGGGAGGAATCAGTTACAATCCAGCTTTAGCCCGTCGTCAATATGGCTATCCCATGAAAAATATACCAAGTAGTATTCAATTGGAGGGTCTGTTCTTCAAGAACATCGACGATCATGGCAACATGCTGAAGAAGGAAATTGTCCAAGCCTGGCGTCTTGTTCACACAAAAGGGAGAAGATTGTTAGGAAAACATCTTTGCATCTCTTTGGATCCTTACCTTCAATGGGTACGCGTCAGGGCATTCAAGCTCAGGATGCCATATCAACATCAAGAACCTATTCCCCTAAGGGAACCAATATACCTTTTCTCCACCGATGTTGAAAAACTGCAAGCAGCATTAAACAAAAGTATGCCAAGAAAGGAATGCTTGGAGGAACAAGTATCGAATCGTCAACACGGAAAATGTTGAGATTCAGAACATCCTAAGAAGGAAGGATGAGTTACTTGAAGTACTCGATCGACAAGTGACACAATCATCACTTTCTCATCATATCCCTCCTGCTTCCTAGATCATCGATCAACTCACGTCAGAGAATGCTCAGCTCAAGAAACAGAAGAAAATGTTAGAACGTGAAGTCGGCTCTTCGTCAAAGTTTTAGAGTCCTTTCTCTCAGTTTCTTTGTTCCTTTTTCAAAGTGTGTAAAAAAACAGCGTTTTTCGCTTAATTAATAAAAGTTTGATGTTTCATAACGTAATTATGGTGTTTCCTTGAAAAATAATAACTTAATTACATATCATGCATTGCTTTAGTCGTACGCACTGACACGAGAATTGTCGCGGATCTAATAGTCACTTTCCTTTCTCCAGAAAGAGAGGAGGAGAAGGAGGTGAACCAAGACTTTCAAGCTGTCTCATCCATACAACACTCGTTCAAGTCGCAAGAAAAGAATGGAAGACTTTGAACAAGAGAATGAAGAACTTAGAGAAGAGATTAATACTCTCAAGGGTACTGTTGAAAGACTCAATAGTATGGTAGAAGCCCTGGTAGTTGCGCAGAATCGACCAACGCCAGAAGAACCGCAAAGGACTGTGGTTTCCGAGATTGTTTCTACTCCCATTCCTCAGTATACCATGCCGCCTGATCGACCTTGTGGCATGCCGTATAACTTTACTCCAGAAGGGTACATACCTCCAGTTTCTGAAGTTCCAAGATCTACAATGGATATGCGTCCACCGGAGGGTTACAAACCTCTGGAAATTGAAGTTCCAAGAGCAACGGCAATGGGTTTCGCACAACAGAATGCTGAGATACCAAGATCTGCTGTCATGGCTTCTCCACGGCCTATTATGCATACTTTTCTTCCACAGGGTGGACAAGTATATCATCACGCTCCAAGTGAGGATGCTGGCGTGTATGAAAGATTGGACGAGTTCCAGGAACAGTTTCCGCAAATGCAGAAGGAACTCAAGACTCTCCGAGGACAAGATCTATTTGGGAAGAATGCTGCAGACCTCTGTCTGGTTCAAAATGTTAAGATTCCTCACAAATTCAAAGTACCAGAGTTTGAGAAGTACAAAGGGAATTCATGCCCACAAAGTCATCTCGTGATGTACGCTCAAAGAATGTCAACTCAGACTGATAATCAACAATTGCTCATTCATTATTTCCAAGACAGCCTGACTGGTGCTGCACTCAAATGGTACATGAACTTGGACAGTTCAGAGATTCGTACTTTTCGAGACCTCGGAGAGGCCTTCGTCAAACAGTATAAGTACAATCTGGATATGGCTCCCGACAGAGATCAACTCCGGGCCATGACTCAAAAGGATAGAGAAAGCTTCAAGGAATACACTCAGAGATGGCGTGAAGTTGCTGCTCAAATTTGTCCACCACTTGAAGAGAAAGAAATGACAAAAATCTATCTCAAGACTTTGAGTCCATTTTACTACGGACGAATGGTTGCAAGTGCACCAAGTGACTTTACCGAGATGGTAAACATGGGTGTACATTTAGAAGAAGCAGTTCGAGAAGGACGCTTGAACAAAGAACCAGAATCTTCTATTGGTCCAAGGAAGTATGGAAGTTCTTTCCAGAAGAAAAAGGATCAAGATGTCAGCAATGTCTTACACAAAGCAAAGAAGAAGTTTTCACCTCAGGTTGCTACAATAACTCCAGTTGTTAACTCAGCACCAGCTTATCAACCTCAGGTTTCGCAACAACCATTTCAGCAAAGGTCGCAGCAACCTCAGCAGCAGGTTCGACCTCCAAATTTCAACAACAACCGGGTTCCAAGGTATCCTGCCTTTGATCCCGTGCCAATGCCTTATGCGGATTTGTTTCCAACTCTACTGGCGAAAGGACTCATTCAGACAAAGAGCCCCCCAAATCCTGCAAATGAATCATCACATTGGTTCAAGGCTGACCAATCTTGTCCCTATCATCAGGGGGCACCAGGTCACAACATTGAGAGATGTTTCAGTTTCAAGGCCGACGTTCAAAGATTAGTGAAGAGCGGAACGCTGTCCTTCAAAGATACTAATCCCAATGTCCAGGCAAATCCTCTGCCGCAGCATAAAGAAGCTTCAGTGAATCTGATAGATCAACACCCCAATGTCATTCAAGTCTACGACATTCGTCAAATAGGGGAAAATCTTGTCAAGATGCACGCTAGACAAGCTGGGTATGGTCATGTACCACCTCACAACTACTTCACATGCGAAATTTGTCCAAAGAATAATCAAGGATGTGCTGTAGTTCAAGCTGCATTACAAGAACAAATGGACTTAGGATGGATTCAACACATCCGAGTCAAAACTGAGCACGACATCAAGATGGTTCAAGGATATCCAGGAGAATATAAAATCTACAAAGTTGAAGATCTCGAAGGATCGGTAGTCAGGTTCCATAAGACTTTAAATGGACTTGCCTACTTTGGAACGGATTTCCATCCTTACAGTAGATGCAGAATTTGTCGAAGAAATTCACAAGGTTGTTTGCGCGTTCGCAACGACATTCAGAAACTGATGGATGATAATACCATTACAGTTCTTGCCAACAGAGAAGATGACGAAGTCTTTACCGTATCTCCTCAAATTAATCAAGTTGAACCATAGCAAGTCAAGTATGACAGCAGGAAGACAGCAATTGCTCCATTAGTCATCTACTTACCAGGTCCTGTACCGTATGAGTCCAGCAAGGCTATACCATACAAGTACAATGCTACATTCATTGAAAATGGTAAGGAAATACCATTACCGTCTGTTGTCAATATTGCTGATATTAGTCGAGTCACTAGAAGTGGACGAGTCTTCAATAGAGCAACAGAAAATGTGGAAAAGCCTTCGGAAGAAGCCCCACATAGGCAAGACAATCATCCGACCAATGCTGTTCAAGCGAAAGAAAATGATGAGATCTTGAAATTAATCCAGAGGAGTGAATATGATCGCGACTTTACGTGTCTATAAATCTGATAACTGCAAGTGCACAGTCGTGTCGTGTAGTTTTAAAAGATATCGAATCCACAGGGACTATGAATCGATCTACCGTTATCTAAGGTTACTATGTAAAGCTAGGAGTACTAAAATTTCGATTGTTCCTAAGGGAAAGTGATTGTGAGAAAATAAAGAATAATAATAAAAGACAGGTATCAGTATGTATTTCGTTTAACTAAAGGTAATCCGAAGGTTCATTGGCTTTTGCATAATTAAATTAAAAATCTTTACTAATTCCAATTGATTAAAAATCCTCGTCTCAAATTTTCGCTCTGTTGATTCAGACTACTATCCTAATCCTAATGTACGCTTTCGCCATCCCATTAGATTTTAGAAGAGCTTTTTGGAAACAATGTAATTAATAAAATGCCTATTTTACGAGGTTGTTATCTATTTAAATCTCCTAATCTCAAACTTTCGCTCTGTTGACTCGGAGCAAGCTAATACCCCTAACGTACGCTTTCGCCATCCCGCTCGAGTGTAAAAACAATTTTTGAAAATAAATAAGTTCCAATTAGTTTTAATACGCTTTCGCCATCCTTAAAACTAATGTCCTATGTCTACTATCCAGTTAAAGATCTCAAACTTTCGCTCTATTGATTTTAACCTTTGACCGTCCTAATCCCTCAAACTTTCGCTCTATTGGTTTTAAGACTTACTAATTAAACTAGACATATAAACCAAAAATAAGTGATAATTAATAAAACATAATTTAAGCCAATTTATTTCGGATCCCTACGGTTAACTTACTTTACATACCGACACCTTTAGTATTTTAGCCAGACATATTAATACGATTAAACAGACATATATCGGTTCGGTTCATAATAATAAGCATATTAAATGGCATATAATATATCATGCAAATAAATAATATAAATAAGGCGGTAAATAAAAACCTGAATTAAAATAAATCTGAATTGAATTGAATCTTGAAGTACTCGAACTTCCACCACAGGTTGGCTGGATCGTTCTTCGGAATTTAAATGGCAGAAAATAAAAAACAAGGAAATAAAGCGATAAATCTAACGTAAGGCTAGATCTATGAAAAGTTCACAACAATTTCCAGTGTAGAAATCGTTGTGAGAAAATAGACGGTTAAATGAAAACAGAATAAGGAAAAGCAGTTCGCGGTACAATTTCGGCAGCACTTCGTTGGCAGGAAATCGGACAGATTGAAGTAAGATAGCAGGTCCTATTTATAGGAGGGGATTTGCAGTTGGAATCCGTGAATTGAGGGACCTTTTTCTGACTGGGACTTGGAGACGTGCGTCTCCGATTCTTCAGGGAGGCAGCTGACTGACTTGAGACGTGCGTCTCAAGTGGAGATTCTTTAGGGAGGTGGAGACGTGCGTCTCCCCTTTGCTGAGGTGGCAGAGACGTGCGTCTCTGCTTACTAGTGTGGCCTGGGTTGCTTTCCTTCGTGGGCTGGATTGCTCTTTTGGGCCTTTTGGGTCCTAATTGCACCCCTCTTTCGCTTCAGCACTCCTTTTTCATCTTTTAGGCATAAATATTGGTCATTTAAGCTCTATTTTCTTCCCTTTTCGCAAATAGTCGAAATTGAAGTGTAAAACCTGAAATAAAGCAAATACACGCGTAATATCATAATAAATTAACATAATAAACGGAAAATGCTATAAATATCTATGGATTTTAGGCTAAATATACGATATAAAATCGTGTTATCAAATTCCCCCAGACTTGAACCTTTGCTTGTCCTCAAGCAAAATAAGAAGATAAAGATAAATGAAACACACTTCCACCACGTCGTTCAGTCATACTTAGCTACATAGTGTTCTTATTCGGAAATAACGAATCTTAGCAATAAACCTATAGTAACAACACTAAACAACTCCCAGTATGCATACCAATCCGAATCATGCCATTATAGCTCGACCTATTTGACTTGTCATCATGTTTCACCCTTTTCATTCGCGCGCAATCACATTAAGCCCATTATCCTGACACGCACATAGCAGAGTAGTCGGTTAGTGACTATGATCCTTCTCATGGAGTTCTGGCACAATATGTGGTATACTCCTTAGCATTCACTTGTAGATTGTGGGGAATCGGACAATAGTCCTTCCTACCAAGTTCATTACCAGATGACTTCTGAACCAATCGACAGTGAGTTTTTAAATTCTTTGTATATGAGATTTGCGACCGTTAGGTTAAATGATCTTGTGAGGATCACCTTACTTAGTAGGCACATTTCTTCTTATGGCTGAACACACAATTATTATGAGGATCATACACTTATATTCATCGACTCTCTGCGTAGTTTGTATCTAAGACGGTGCCGACTGCTAGAATAAACTACTAAGGGTTATTTCAAAACTTAAAGTCGATGGTTTTGGTATAACGGGTATTCAAATCGGTTACGCATACTCGGGGGTTTTAGAGTGTTGCGACAATAAGGAATTGACTAATTCAGTTTCGGTGCGTTGAGTGATTGAGTAGCTTCGTATTTCTCGAACGTGTGGGGTTTGCGTTTATCGTTTAGGAGCAAAAATTTTTTTTTTTGTTATGGCTCAAGAAAATGGAAGAAATTGAAATAACTACGGAATTATACATATAAGACTTAAATTCCATAAATATTCTTTATTGAATTAGAAAAACATTACAAGGAAGGGAAATAACTGAAGGGAAAAATAAAACTAAAGGAAATATAAATAATACGACTCCCCCAGACTTAGATGATGCAATGTCCTCAGTGCATAAGAACTACTCCTCATTGTTGCGGTTTCGAGAACTGCTCGCGCCTCTTGTACGAACACGGCGACGTCTATCAGGAGAGTCATTAACACGAATGTCAAGATCATGCAAATATGTGGCAATTTCAGCGTATTGACTTTCGTTCCTAATAGCATAGTCACGGTGCTCCTGTTGCATCTCTCGGATGAGCCTAATTGTTTCAGTTTGGTTTGTCTGCATAGCTTGAACGAGTTGATCTTGGCGTTGAATAGCAGCATACATGGCTTCAAGAGTGATAGGCGGAGGGTTGTTTGGAGGAGGTTGGTTGACATCAGCTTGCCCTTGGTTGAGTTCTTCTTCATTTGCATCCATAGGTTCATTAGGATGTTCTTGTTGGTCATCTTGAGGGTTGTCTTCAATAAGCCTCCAACGTTGAACATAACGGATGTTAATTCTTTCAGGACAAGGAAGGATGACATAAGGAATAGGAACTTTGTTGACGACCAAAGTGTATCGGCCATCATGGCGGGGTGAAACCAAGTGGGAATCGCGGCAGTAAGTGAGATCGAGTGACTGAGCAGGCTTCATGAGATGAGAGAGTGATAGGAGCTCGTCACCAAGACCTAAAGCACAGGCCAAGGTAGTAATAATGCCTCCAAGCAAGAATGGATTTGTAGCGGGGGCGTTAACTAAACCTTGGATGTGTTGGAACATAAACGGTGCGGCATTGAAACGGATATTGTTAAGCGCACAGTAAAGGAAAAATAATTCATTTTGGTTTACCTTGTGGTTGTTGGATCTCGCAAAAATAATATGCCCCAAGACACGTTGAAAATAACGTATAGCGGGGTTTTGAATGTGAGAAGCATGAAGAGCTCTCCAACCGGTAGGATTTTCTCCAGTGAGATGGAACCAAAATTCAAAAGCGAGATCCTCCCAGGATCGACCATTGAGTTCTTGAAAGATTGAGCGGTGAGCAATTGGAGCATGATTAAAATGCAAATATGAAGCTACGACATCTTGATCTAGAGCATATTCACGGTTGAACATCCGGAATTGGATGCTACCGGTTGAGAATGGTTGATTAGAGGGAGTGTCGTAGTTGAAGGAACTCAAAAATTCTAAGACGAGCGGCTCATAAGTAGGTACGGGTTCGGTACAAAGATGGTGGAGGCTAGATTTAGTGAGCAAACGGGTGACACCATCAATGAGACCCAAAGTTTCTAGACACTCGGTGTTCACAAATTTTGTGGGAACAACCGAAAGTTCGTAGAAAGCAACATATTTTGTTCGTTGAGCATCATCTCGGAAGATAATGTTTGAAAGGTCGGGAGGTGGTCGCTCGGGACGCTCACTACGGATTAATGAACGTGGAGGCATGGTGAGTATGGAAATGAAAAATAAAAATGTAGTGTAGAAGAGTAGAGAATGGTATGATAGTTGTGAGGAAGAAGAGTGGTGGTGGTGTGGTTTTATAGTGAGGTTTGAAAATGGGGTGGTTAATGGAGAATTAAAATGGATTAATGGTGGTGTTTGAAGTTTGAATAGAATAGAAAAATGGGAAATGAATGGAGTTTAAGAGGTGAATGATGGAGGATGAATGAGGTTAATGGAGTTTAAATGGAATAAATAGAGGAAGAATGAGGAGAATGAATTTTGAAATTCAAATTCAAAATTCAAGAGGGAGAGAAGAATGGTCTGCGTGGTCAAATGCAGACTGCTGGCCTTGGGAGACGCGCGTCTCAGGCAGTCAGTCTGCTGGGGGACAGGGCATGGAGACGTGCGTCTCCTGTCCTTGCATGCTGAGGTCTGGTCCCACAGAGGTGGAGACGTGCGTCTCCTAGCTTAGGGAGGTGATCTCCACGCATGCAGTTGTCAAGACAAGTTCTGACAGATAGCAATAAGTATGGGATACTAGTTCAGAACAGTGTCATTTTTTATACTTTAAACAGCAAAAAATAGACTGAGTGAGAGATATGCATTCATGAATATATATCAATCAGACAGCAGAATATTATAACACAGCAGCAAAATATTATAACACAGCAGCAGCAGTGAATAAAATATTGCATTTAAAATTAAACCAGTACTGAGTGTTAACAGAAGCAGAAAGCAAAAGTGCAGAAAAATGTAAATCTAAACTAGGAATAGAAATTACTAAAACTAGAAATAAAAATCTAATAATCTAAACGGTCACATCTAGCCACGTCTATTGTTGTTCTGATTAGACTGAATGTGTTTGAAAACTTCGTCGAACTGAGCATTTACGGTGTCGATAAAATCGAAGAAATGCATTTGCAAAGTGTGTAGCTCGTTGCGCACATGTTGTATATCTTGTTGTAGCGCAGTGATGGCTTGCTCGTGCGTATTCAGATTAGGCATTCTTTGATTCACCGATGCGGTAGATGTAGCGGGTTGTTGTTGCTCGACCTCGACATCAGTCATATCAACAGTGTGATCATCAACGGAATCTTCAGAACGAGTTTCAGGCTCATACTCAGATACAGGTTCATCAATAGGAAGAGGTTCATAATCAGGAATGGGTTCATCAACAGGAAGAGGTTCATAATCAGGAATGGGTTCATCAACAGGAAGAGGTTCATAATAACCAGGAGGTGTTTCAGGTTCAGATTCAGATGCAGGCATTTCCTCATCAAAATGTTCATAAGCTTGAGGGGTTTTAGGTGATGGCTCTCTCTCCGGAATCTGACCATAGTAAAGCCAGTTGGTAGGGTTGTGCACACTTGTCCTAGGATTCGGTAAGGTGAACTGATACCAAACTTTGTTATCAATGAGCAATTCAAAACGATCAGGTCCAAGGTTACCGATGATACCTCGATTAAAGCAGAAATTGATGTCCATAGAGGTATGGGTACCAAAAGGTGTCAATCTAAGCAAAGGCACTCTCATTCCTATGGCATTAGCGATCATAGTGACAAATCCGCCAATCCTAATGGGTGAAACTTCGTCTTGCGTGATGCGCTCGAAGTTTGTTAGCATGAATGCGATGGCATTGACCGGGCGATTCTGAGATGTACAAAACATGATGAACAACTCTTCTCTAGTAACTTCAGTGACATTATCTGGTTTGCCAAAAATATAGTGAGCAAGGATCTTGTGAAAGTAGCGGAAAGCAGGATTGTGGATGTTCTCAGATTGAAATTCATTCTCTTCAGGGTTGTCGTTTCCAGTGATCTTGCCCCAGTATTTTTCCAACTCCCAGTATGGAAGATTTTCTTCAGCTACTTGGGCGTATGCATCGGGTCCATGAGGTAGTTCTAACATTTCAGCAAAATCTCGGATGCAGAAATTAAACTCCATACCAAAGAGTCTAAAGAGAATAACTCCTTTTTTCAGTCCTTGTCCACAGTTTGGAAGATAGGTCAGGGAGCTCAAGAATTCCAGAGTGAGCTTCCGATAAGTGCTAAACTTGCGGAACAAGTGAGAACCAGTCCAACCGATTTGGTTAAGCAGGTGTAGGATGCTTTCTTCGATACCAAGCTTCACCATAGTTGGTTGGTGAGGATAGCAAGTCAACTCCATGTGTCTTCCAGCCAGCTTGTTAAATCTTGCTTCTTGTCCTCTACCACGGAACACAACTTCCATATTATCAGCTTCTTGCATCGTAGTTAGTAGTTAAATGAAAAACCTAGAAGTTGAAAATATTAAGATTAAGTTAGAACTAGGCTAGTGTTCATTTTTAAAAAATAAAATTAAATAAAACAAGTTATAATAATAATTATAATTATAAAAAGGAAGTATTTTCTCGAATGAAGAAGGCGGCTATAATTATAATAGTTATTATAAGATGTATGAAAAATAGTAAGAAAATTAAAATCTAGAATAATTAAAAATAGAATAGTTAAATGAAAATTAAAGATTAAAAATTTTAAAAATAAAATAGAATAAAATAAAAAAATAAAAAGAATAAATAAATGTGGGTTGTCTCCCACCAAGCGCTTTGTTTAATGTCGTAAGCTCGACGATTTTAAAATAGAAAACTATTTTTTCGAAAGAGCGGGCAGTTCGTCAAGTTTAAAAACTTCGATGTTTTCATCGTATTCGAGATGATGGTAATACTTAAGACGTTGCCCATTTACGACAAAAGGTTTGACGGTTTCTCCTTTGATTTCTATCGCTCCACTCGGAAATATGTTAGTTATTTCGAAAGGGCCAGACCATCTAGATCGTAACTTACCAGGAAATAATTTTAGTCTAGAATTAAATAAGAGCACTTTATCGCCTATGCTAAAATTTTTCCTAGATATACGCTTGTCGTGCCATTTTTTCGTTCGCTCTTTATAGATTTTGGCGTTTTCGTAAGCGTCTTGTCTAAGTTCTTCTAATTCGTTTATGTCTAGAAGTCGTTTCTCACCAGCGGCAGTGTAGTTTAGGTTTAAATTCTTAATGGCCCAATAGGCTTTATGTTCTAACTCTACTGGTAGGTGGCATGATTTTCCATAAACGAGTTTGAATGGGGTAGTTCCTATTGGAGTTTTGAAAGCTGTTCTATAAGCCCATAAAGCTTCATTTAGCTTGGTTGACCAATCTTTCCTAGATATAGCAACAGTTTTCTCCAATATTTGTTTTATTTCGCGGTTAGATACTTCTACTTGACCGCTTGTTTGTGGATGGTATGGTGTGGCTATTCGATGATTTACTCCATATTTTCGAAGGAGTTTCTCAAGTATTCTTGAAATGAAATGGGAACCACCATCGCTAATTACCAATCTTGGCACACCGAACCTAGGAAAGATGACGTTTTTGAAAAGTTTAATAACTACTCGTGTATCGTTTGTAGGAGAAGCAATAGCTTCTATCCATTTTGAAACGTAATCGACGGCTACGAGTATATATTGATTTCCAAACGATGACGGAAACGGTCCCATGAAGTCTATTCCCCAGACGTCAAATATTTCTACTTCAAGAATGCCTTTTTGAGGCATTTCATCGCGTCTTGAAATGTTTCCAGTTCGTTGGCATCTATCACAGCTTAGTACAGCAAAATGGACGTCTTTCCACAGGTTGGGCCAGAAAAGTCCAGATTGAAGGATTTTGGCGCAGGTTCTAGATGTGCTATGGTGTCCTCCACACGGTGCAGAATGACAATGTGTTATTATGCTTCTTATCTCTTCCTCGGGTACACAACGTCTAAAGATTCCATCGGGGCCTCTTTTGAAAAGGAGTGGGTCGTCCCAAAAGTAATGTTTTAGGTCATGGAAGAATTTCTTCTTCTGTTGGTAGCTTAGATCAGGAGGAAGCACACCAGCAGCTAGGTAATTTACGAAATCTGCATACCAAGGTGCGTCAGATCGGGCTAAAGCTATTTCAGCTAATTTCTCGGTTTCAGAGTTTGGACGGTATGGTTCGAATTCATTTGCTTCTAATTGGGCGATGAGTCTTTCATAAGGGAAATCATCGTCAATTGGTACTTGTTCGGGTTTCAGATTTTCCAATCGAGAGAGGTGATCTGCTACGACATTTTCAGTGCCTTTCTTATCTTTAATTTCCAGGTCGAATTCTTGTAGTAACAAGATCCATCTCAAAAGTCTTGGTTTAGCTTTGAAGAGTGTCCTTGTAACGTTCCCAAGCTTCGAAGAGCGATTCGTTATCTTTCTGGGTAAATCCGTTGATTTGACCTCTAAGCATAGCAGTTTTGCTAGGCGGAAAGTATCTTGCTAAGAATACTCTCTTCAATTCGTCCCACGTAGTTATGGAATTGGAAGGCAGGGATTGAAGCCACGCTCTCTCTCTATCTCTCAAGGAGAAAGGGAAAAGGCGTAATCGAATAGCTTCGGAACTAACGTTGTTGGCTTTGATAGTGTCGGCGTATTGCACGAACACAGATAAATGGAGATTGGGGTCGTCTACAGGGCTTCTAGAGAATTGATTCTGTTGAACAGCTTGGACCAGTGAAGGTTTCAGTTCGAAATTGTTCGCTTCAATCGCAGGTGGTGCGATACTTGAATGCGGTTCAGCGCGTGAAGGAGCGGCATAGTCTCTAAGAGGACGAATAGCAGCCATCTCTAACTTCGGGGTGATTTGATTGATTTGATCAGTAAAAATCAATTCCTGATTTATCGGAATTTCTGCTACTTCGGGAAGGTTGCGAGCTCGACGTTTAACGTTAATGAAACGTTCGATCTCGTTAATTCGTTGTATTAAGTCTCCTCCTTGTGAACGAGTATTTGGCATACAATCGTTCAAAAAGAAAGGGAAGAATTATCCTAGTCTCTACGGTGTAACAGTGAGTTACGATATCGACTTAAATAGTCCCCGGCAACGGCGCCAAAAACTTGATCGCGACTTTACGTGTCTATAAATCTGATAACTGCAAGTGCACAGTCGTGTCGTGTAGTTTTAAAAGATATCGAATCCACAGGGACTATGAATCGATCTACCGTTATCTAAGGTTACTATGTAAAGCTAGGAGTACTAAAATTTCGATTGTTCCTAAGGGAAAGTGATTGTGAGAAAATAAAGAATAATAATAAAAGACAGGTATCAGTATGTATTTCGTTTAACTAAAGGTAATCCGAAGGTTCATTGGCTTTTGCATAATTAAATTAAAAATCTTTACTAATTCCAATTGATTAAAAATCCTCGTCTCAAATTTTCGCTCTGTTGATTCAGACTACTATCCTAATCCTAATGTACGCTTTCGCCATCCCATTAGATTTTAGAAGAGCTTTTTGGAAACAATGTAATTAATAAAATGCCTATTTTACGAGGTTGTTATCTATTTAAATCTCCTAATCTCAAACTTTCGCTCTGTTGACTCGGAGCAAGCTAATACCCCTAACGTACGCTTTCGCCATCCCGCTCGAGTGTAAAAACAATTTTTGAAAATAAATAAGTTCCAATTAGTTTTAATACGCTTTCGCCATCCTTAAAACTAATGTCCTATGTCTACTATCCAGTTAAAGATCTCAAACTTTCGCTCTATTGATTTTAACCTTTGACCGTCCTAATCCCTCAAACTTTCGCTCTATTGGTTTTAAGACTTACTAATTAAACTAGACATATAAACCAAAAATAAGTGATAATTAATAAAACATAATTTAAGCCAATTTATTTCGGATCCCTACGGTTAACTTACTTTACATACCGACACCTTTAGTATTTTAGCCAGACATATTAATACGATTAAACAGACATATATCGGTTCGGTTCATAATAATAAGCATATTAAATGGCATATAATATATCATGCAAATAAATAATATAAATAAGGCGGTAAATAAAAACCTGAATTAAAATAAATCTGAATTGAATTGAATCTTGAAGTACTCGAACTTCCACCACAGGTTGGCTGGATCGTTCTTCGGAATTTAAATGGCAGAAAATAAAAAACAAGGAAATAAAGCGATAAATCTAACGTAAGGCTAGATCTATGAAAAGTTCACAACAATTTCCAGTGTAGAAATCGTTGTGAGAAAATAGACGGTTAAATGAAAACAGAATAAGGAAAAGCAGTTCGCGGTACAATTTCGGCAGCACTTCGTTGGCAGGAAATCGGACAGATTGAAGTAAGATAGCAGGTCCTATTTATAGGAGGGGATTTGCAGTTGGAATCCGTGAATTGAGGGACCTTTTTCTGACTGGGACTTGGAGACGTGCGTCTCCGATTCTTCAGGGAGGCAGCTGACTGACTTGAGACGTGCGTCTCAAGTGGAGATTCTTTAGGGAGGTGGAGACGTGCGTCTCCCCTTTGCTGAGGTGGCAGAGACGTGCGTCTCTGCTTACTAGTGTGGCCTGGGTTGCTTTCCTTCGTGGGCTGGATTGCTCTTTTGGGCCTTTTGGGTCCTAATTGCACCCCTCTTTCGCTTCAGCACTCCTTTTTCATCTTTTAGGCATAAATATTGGTCATTTAAGCTCTATTTTCTTCCCTTTTCGCAAATAGTCGAAATTGAAGTGTAAAACCTGAAATAAAGCAAATACACGCGTAATATCATAATAAATTAACATAATAAACGGAAAATGCTATAAATATCTATGGATTTTAGGCTAAATATACGATATAAAATCGTGTTATCAGAATACAACATTGTAGACCAGCTGCTACATACTCCGTCTAGGATATCTGTTCTCTCCCTACTATTGAGTTATGAAGCTCATAGGGAAGCTCTACATAATGTTTTGGAACAAGCTTTTGTAGAACCAAGTGTTACTGTAGGACAATTCAACAGTATCGTTGCCAACATTTCTGCGGGAACTAGCCTGAGTTTCTGTGACGAAGATCTTCCTAAAGAAGGAGTGGACCATAACCTTCCACTCCACATCTCAGTTGGCTGCATGGGTGATGTACTCACAGGAGTCCTAATAGACAATGGATCCTCTCTCAACGTCATGCCTAAATCAACATTATTAAGATTATCTTTCAAAGATTACCCGTTAAGGGATAGTCACGTCATCATCAAAGCATTTGATGGATCGAGAAAGTCAGTTTTCGGAGAAGTAGATCTTCCCATAACTATTGGACCTCAGACGTTCAAAATTACTTTCCAAGTTATGGATATCCCGGCACAATACAGTTGTTTGCTAGGCCGCCCATGGATTCATGAGGCTGGGGCAATTACTTCAACACTTCATCAGAAACTGAAGTTCATTAGAAATGACAAATTGGTAACCGTATGTGGAGAACGAGCTTCGATCGTCAGTAACCTGTCATCATTCTCCGACATAGAACCAAAAGAAGTCGTTGGAACTAAATTCCAAGCACTTTCCTTGGACAAGGAAAGAGGAAAAGAGAAAGCAGCGTCTATTTCTTCATACAAAGATGCAATCTAAGTTGTAAAGGATGGCACTACCAGTGGTTGGGGGCACATTAATATTCCTGCCAACAACAAGAACAGAACAGGAGTTGGATTCTTTCCGACATCATCAAAGGCTATTCCAGGGATTGAGGTAGTTCTCCCAATTCAAGAAACTTTCCGCAGTGGAGGTTTTCTTCAACCTGTTCAACAAATAGTCAACTATCTATCTCGTCATTGTAAGAAAAATCTTCAAGCTCTTCTCTGCATAAATCGCGCGTCACATATACACCTACGGATAACAACAAGGCAGAAAGACGAAGAATCGGAAGAGAAGAAGTGTGAAACAGGACGGAGAAGCTTCGATCGGAGTTGAACGAGAGGACCGTCGCCGCTGTTGATTTCGTCGAGAGAGAGAGGAAGAGGGGCGAAGAAGCTCAGAGGTCACATTTTTTAACCCTAATTCCCAATCCAATTTCATTTAATTCCTTTTTTATTTCTTTTAATTAGTTGTTTTGTTTTTGAATAATAACAATATTAAATCTGGAAAATCTGTGGATCAACACAATGACACGTTTGGCCCCAAATTCATACTCCCTGGGCCTTTCACGAGTTGCACCTCCTCCGGGCCCAGCACCTCTCCTTTTTTGGCATAAAAATCTGTAAACAAAATGCCCTTGGGCCAAGTTCTCTGGGCCCTGCGCCCCTGGTGCTATTCACAGTTTCAAAATTCAATGTGCACCCCTGGGCCCGTTTAATTTATTCTTAGAATTAGTTTCTTTCATAATAAAACCCAATAAAAATACTAATCTCCATTGTTAGAATTTTAAACCTTTGATACAATTTTTGTCATATAAAAAATAATCATAAAAAATATTAGTTTTTAGGCTATTTGTTTTTTAGTCTTTTTACTTGACTTGTAATTCAATTTCTCTCATAAAAATCAACATAAAAATAATAGTACTTTTAATTCACTTTTGTGCTATATTTTGACTTGTTCTATTTCATGCTCTTGTACTATTTTCATGTATCCTACTTGTTGACTTCTAATTGTGATCTTTATTTTCATATTCTTTTATTCCTAACCTTAGGTAGAAACCATGATAACATTAGGTAGAAATTCCCTTCATACTTAGGCTAGTTTTCACTTAGGCTAGTTTCCACTTAGGCTAGTTTCTTTTCCTTTTCAACTTTAAAACACTTAACAAATGCTTGAATTAAATCCCTTTAAAAAATACAAAGAAAACACTTAATAAAACATTAATAAAAAAGTGAAAATCATTAAAAAGGGAATGGAAGCTTGAATCTCCCTTGCTTTAGGGAATCATTCGAGTGCTTGGATCTCCCTTGCTTTAGGGAACCATTCGAGCGTAAGTTCCCAATTTCTAAAAAACACAAACCAAAGAGCAACTCGAGTCTCCCTTGCTTTAGGGTGCCACTTGAACGCTCAAACTCTTTTCTCTATCTCGCCTCCGAGGCATTCTTTAATCGGACACGTTATTTCCGCTCCATTCCCAGCTTAAGACTCCAGAGGTCGAGCAGCGGAGTGCGAATGTAACTTCGTCCACTAAAAAACACAAAAACAAACAAAAACTAAAGAGCCGAACTACGGCGCTCTGATTCCTGAAAAGGATACGTAGGCATTGGGTCGCGGGGCCTAAGCGAGCACAATTATTTATAAACCTTATTTTCCCCGTGTTTCTCTTCTTTCATTTGCATGCATTCCCTTAGTAATTAAGCTTTAGATTTATACACCCTTTAGATAGCAACAAACATAGGTGGATACCATCGAGTACGATGGGCGTGAGGGGTGCTAATACCTTCCCCTCGCGTAACCGACTCCCGTACCTAGATTCTTTGGTCGCAAGACCCTGTTCTCTTATCCTTATTCCAGGTTTCCTGATATTCCTTTCCCTCAATGGGATAAATATATTGGTGGCGACTCTGTTCATCATTTTCGCGAGCGTGCGACAGCTGGCGACTCTGCTGGGGATGTTGCTAGACCTATTGCGGGTCCATTCTTAGCGAGTCGATCCTAGCCTGCGTTTGTTTGTTTATTTACTGGGTGTTTACTTGTTTTATGTCTATACCTTGTATATATGTTTGCATGCTTATTCTTTGCCTGCATATCATGTTTATTTCTGTTTGCACATCATGCATATGGATTATATTTTGTGTTCCCTGGGGTCTTCTGTTCTGTTTTGCAGGTGGGGGGTTTGTATGAGGTAAAAGGCCCACTACCCAGGCCAGTGACACATAGGATTAGCGTGGATGCTCATGTCGACTCCCGTAGCCCTTGCTACGATCGAGCTTGACATGGGGTACCACAACTGGGCGAGGTTCTTTCATGGAACACTGTGTCTGGAACGCTTGTTGCCTCAAACACTTTGTACCCCATGGGAACTGTAGACCCTGGTGACCATTAGGGACCACTTGTCCGTGTCTAGACTACATACCCGTGAGATTGGGGTGGGACAGGAAACTTGACCTCCATCATACCCGGATTTCTGCTATTCAATAAAAGACGTCGAACCTTTGATCCTAGGACATTTGACTTATACAGAAGTTCTACATCAGTTATCTATCAGAATCAACGTCGAACCTCTGAATCTGGAGGGTTCGACCATCTTTGACGTATGCACAAGCTATTTATCCAGAGAGCAACGTCGAACCTCTGAATCTGGAGGATTCGACCATATCTTATTGACCATGAGAAGTTGTTATCCAAGAGGCCTTGATCCTTGATCCTGATTTATGCTACATTTGCATCTTCATTAACATTTTTGCATTCATGCATGTGCATCCATGGTTACCAAGACTCTTACCACTTTTCCTCTCCATCAGATCAGTCAAGACGATTCCTCCATACCGATATATGACAAAAGCTCACAGAAGAAGAATCATGGGGAATTACAAACAAGATCAAGCTACTATCAAAGAACCCCGTGCCTCCTCACGAGGGCACCTTCCACCATTGGAGCCTAAAGACTTTGTGTTTGTCAGAAAACATTTCATTTGCATCAAAATAAGGCCAATCTTGCCATTGTTTAGATTTTTCAAGCACTTTCAAGTGTACTACTTTCGTTGTTATCAATTACTTCTCATTGTAAGAAACTCATTCTGTTTGAATAAATAAAAATAATTCAATATACATGTTTTTATCAAATCATTTCATCTTTGTCATGTTCATTGATACTTCACTCATTTGTCTTAAGCAACTAAAAAAGGAGAATGATGAAAAACCAAAAACACATGAACTACTAACTGTATGCTTTTGGAACAAAGATCCTGCTGACGATGTACAAGCATTGTTTCGATTCCTAAACACCGGAGTTATAAGGGAGTGAAACCTTCGTCAACCCCTTTGAGCCTAAGGAGTAGTTGTTCTTTTCAAAAAAAAAAATACAAAACCCTCAATATTAACCAGGGGCAGGGTAGTCTTCAGTTAGTGCGACTGAGCGCTCAACTTTCAGGTATTCCATCAGAGGATCAATCATATTCCGTCTCTCACAACAAAAGAAGAAGAGCACAATCCACAATGGATGTCTCTCATTCACTGAGAAGAAGGCAGTCACAACCTTTTCTTCAAATCAATCACAAAAGCCATACAACATGTTCCCGAAACGAGACAAAAAGAATGAAAAGAAAGTTATGAATCATGATAAAAAAACAATAGCCCGCTAAGTCAAAATAAAAAAGAAAAGCTTTTAAGCAAATGACTTAGGCAAAAATTAGGGCATATCCCGCTGGACAACGGAAACCAAAATCAAGAGAAACTTTTTGTCCAGGCAAAAATTAGGAAAAGCAAAAGACAAAGCAAAAAAAAAAAAAAAACCTCCAAGGGACAAGTTGTTGTGATCATCAACAAAAGCACCAAAAGGTGACTGCCACCTCCATCAAAGCTACAAAGGATCCTCATCCATCATAATCCTTCCTGAAAGGCGAATACTCATGTCAAACTAGCTGAATGTAGGACTGGAGAACATCACGAAGAAGGGGTGGGTTAAGTAGAACTTGAGCCTTTATCCTTTGTTTCTGAAACCGTGAACCCGGCCACGTTACAACCCTAAAAAGTCCTAATTGAAGCAGGGTTCGTTCCGAAAGCATACAAACTGTAAAATCATGTCAAACTGACTCCTAATGTTGCTGTGTCACTTGTGTTAGTATCAATACAACATTTTGACAAATAAAAACCTTTTCTTTGAGATTAACATGTGCATTGCATTCTCGTTATCTTTTTCAAAACAGAATTGTCTCCAATCTGAAAGCAAGTACTTGATACCAAGGAAAGTTCAACATTGAAACTCCATCGAGTAATCTTACAAAGGCAAAGGTTGGTCATCTGCAAAGCAAATATCTGAAGCATCCATTTGGTGGAATAGTTCCTTTCAATCTGGGGCACTCACTCCATGATCAACACTGGGGCAGACCATTGCAATCTCCATCATTCAAGCACTATCAAAAGTTCTATCTCAAAAGATCACGCAAGCTGGGGCAAGATAGAAACAAGTCGTTTCTTCATCTTCAAGCAAGTGTCAGATATGTGTCGAGGAGTCAAGCCAAACACCTCACCCTCAGGAGTCCTGTACTTCAAGCTATGACCTTTCCATAAAGGCATTCTCCATCCACTCCTTATATCCTGGAAGCAATCATTCCATTCATCATCATACATGCATCATGCATATCATTGCATTCTCATTGGCATATCTCCCTCAATAATCCAATCATCAACAAAGCTGGGGCATCCACCCTATCTTGAATCAAGCAGAGTTCAGAACTCCATCTAATCTACACCATACAAAGCAGAAACCCTGAACATCCAATCAGTACACTGCATATAGCAATCATTGCATAGCATCTCCAGAAGTGCACAAATAAATCAAACATTTGCATGTGAAGCATAAGCCAAGTTACTCATCAGATGAGGTCCCTACAAGCAATCAATTGATATTCCACTGGGTCACTCAGAGTTACCATTGTGGTGTCATCCCCCAAAGTCAATCATGTTCATCTTTCTTCAACCCAGAGTTGATACTTTTGTGTTCAACCCAGAGTTGACTTTCCATTCATCTTTTAACTCCGAGTTAATTATCTTTTCCCTCTCGACCCAGAGTTGATGGTTATCTCTTCTTTTATTCAACCCAGAGTTGATCTTTTTCTTGTTCCTTTCTCAACCCAGAGTTGAAGGATATCTTTTCTTTTATTCAACCCAGAGTTGATCTTATTTCTCCTTCCCACTCAACCCAGAGTTGACGGTTACTCCTAATTGTCTATCTTCCCTCTTTCAACCCAGAGTTGAATTACTTTCTCTCAACCTAGAGTTGATCTTCTTTCTTTCTCTCAACCCAGAGTTGATCTTCTTTCTTTCTCAACCCAGAGTTGACTTCCTTTTCTTCTTCAACCCAGAGTTGATACCCTTGCTCAACTCGGAGTTAATGCCTATATCTCATCCCATTAATATTGATTTCCTTTTTCATTCTCAATCCAGAATTGATGCTTACCTCTTATTCAACCCAGAGTTGACTTTCCTTTATTCTTCAACCTAGAGTTGACCTACTTCTTTCTCAACCCAGAGTTGACGGTTATCTCTTGTCTTTCCCACTCAACCCAGAGTTGACGGTTATCCTTTGCCTTTCCCTCTCAACCCAGAGTTGACGGTTACCTCATGTATTTTCTCTCTCAACCCAGAGTTGAAGGTTGTCTCTTATTTCTCTCTCAACCCAGAGTTGAAGGTTGTCTCTTATTTCCCACTCAACCCAGAGTTGACGGATATTTCTTATCTCTTGTCTTTTCCCACTCAACCCAGAGTTGACGGTTATCTTTTCTCCCACTCAACCCAGAGTTGACGGTTACCTTTTATCCTTTCCCACTCAACCCAGAGTTGACGGTCATTTCTAATCGTTCATCTACCCTCTTTCAACCCAGAGTTGAATTACCTTGTCTCAACCCAGAGTTGATCCCCATATCTTGTCCCACTAATACTGATTCCCCTTTCCGTTCTCAACCTAGAGTTGATGTTTACCCCTTATTCAACCCCGAGTTGACTTCCCTCTATTCTTCAACCCATAGTTGATCTACTTTTCCCCCTCGACCCAGAGTCGATGTCTATTTTATCCCTAACCCAGAGTTAATTTGTTCAACCCAGAGTTGATACAATCTTCCTCAGTGGATTTAACACCATCTCCTCCCCAGTGGATCACATCTCTCATCAGGCAAATTTTCAGGTTCTTTTGGTATTTAATCTTCTTCTACCTTGAATGTTCGAAAGGCTAGCGCCAATCTCACTTTCAGGTTTAAGATGATTAAATAGGGGCAGCTGTTGCACCCCAAAATTTGCCCATCTAATTTTATCTCTAATTGGCTTAAGTTTTGCGTTCATATGCATATATTCATTAGGTCATCCAATGCATCATATTTCATTAATCAATAAATTTGGCATCAGGATCAAAAATCTCGAAGAGCCGGAGTTTTATCTGATTTATAGACTTCTCTTTTATTGAATTTACAAATTTGCACATGTGGGCTTTCTTAAGGAGGTTTTGGTATATTCTCCAAATAATTTAGGCTTGGATCTTTACAAGGCAATCAAGTCAAAATCTTTTTGTTTAAATCGTGTGATTCGTATCGTGGTACCATTGAAGAAAGGATGAACGTATCAAGGCATCGTGCAGGGGACATTTATCAAATTCATTCTTTCTATGTGCTATGGTTCGAAGATTACATGTTTTCCTTATTTACATCAAGGGGGATCCAAGCACGTAAGTGGGAGAGTTTATCGACTTCAAGTTACAAGTACAAGAAACATACATCATGGTCCCGAGCATTTTTCAAAAGTAGAAAGATAAAGAAGTCATGAAAATCATTTGAGTTTCAACAAGATTACAAGTTTTAACTTGCAAGAGTTTATGGTTACATGACCAAGGTTCTTTATGAAACTTAATAAGATGTAATCGTTGATGAGATGGGCATGAGAGATATACTTGGAAATTTTGGATTTCAAACAGAGGCACGTTTTTCTTAATCAGCATCCAAGTGTATTTCAAACATATTCATTTATAACATTCATGTTCTAATGCCTAAACATTCATTCAAATACAATTTGCTCATTACAAAGCTAACAATGATATATTTATGTCATTCATCATCATCTATGAGTAAACTCAGACTGCTGCTCCAATTCTGTCCGCGGATATGCGTTGAGCCGAATGGATCCTACTGCATATATGCGTCCGAAATGGCAGCATCGCAACCAGCATAACCGTTAAACCTCCTGCAATTCACCATAATGATACCCTGCATCCCCTCATACCAGCTTCAAAAACCTGCAGCATAAAACCACATTAAACTCATACAATCCTAACATTTCCCTAACAGCCATGTAAACTTCATTCACACATATAACAGAAACAGGACTTTACACTTCATTCAAACTTCTCTTAACCAACAAAGCTATAACAGAACCCATTCCCTAACAAAAAATAGCTAACAGCCCCTTCTAACAAGTCATAACAGTTTCTTAACCAACAAAATAACTACCAACTGTTTTTAAACTAACTGCCCCAACTGAATGTAACAGTCCCGTAACTAACTTTCAATTCCCTCACAACTGACCTGTCCAACTGTTCTAACAGAATCAAACCTAACCATAACTGACTCAACCAACTCCTAACAACCTATAACCAACCACCAAAACAGAAAATAACAAACTTTTCTAACCTTATAACTAACTTCTAACCACTTTGTAACTGCAGGCTATAACAGAAAAGAGAAGAAACAGAGTGGGAACTAACCTTCAGAAAACCGATCTTCATCTCTATATGAAATATCTTCTTCATTCTTCAAGGCCCTCTTCCTCTCCTCCATTTTTCTTCATCTTCATTTCTCATCTTCTTCACCACTTCACACTCTCCATCTCTATATAATAGAGATCTTCACCATTCTTCAAAGGCTCTCCACAATCACCTTCATCTTCTTCAACCATTGTTCACACACTCTTCAAGCTCTGGATTCATTCTTCAATCACCATCTTCAAACCTCTTCTCTCAGCCATTCTTCATTTCTCTCCCTTCATTCTCCATAATTCTCTTCACTCTACTTTGCTCCCATTCACCCTCTCCACCATTTTCCAGATTCAGACTTCACAAATCACCATCTTCAACTCTCCTTCACCATTCCATCACTCCACCTCCACAATCTCTATCTTCGATCTGAAAGAAACAATGGAACAGAAAAGAGCTAATCGCAAGAAGAAATAGATAACAGGAAACGGAAAAGATTATGCAACACAAAGTAGAACCTCATCTCCATATACCTCAATCTTCCCTCTGCTTCGATCTTCGATCTTTGCAATCTCCATCACGATACGTCGACCTTCAATAATCACTCTATCATTGTTCAACCGAATCTTGTCCATTTGGAAATTCCATTCAACTATCTATCTCGTCATTGCAAGAAAAATCTTCAAGCTCTTCTCTGCATAAATCGCGCGTCACATATACACCTACGGATAACAACAAGGCAGAAAGACGAAGAATCGGAAGAGAAGAAGTGTGAAACAGGACGGAGAAGCTTCGATCGGAGTTGAACGAGAGGACCGTCGCCGCTGTTGATTTCGTCGAGAGAGAGAGGAAGAGGGGCGAAGAAGCTCAGAGGTCACATTTTTTAACCCTAATTCCCAATCCAATTTCATTTAATTCCTTTTTTTATTTCTTTTAATTAGTTGTTTTGTTTTTGAATAATAACAATATTAAATCTGGAAAATCTGTGGATCAACACAATGACACGTTTGGCCCCAAATTCATACTCCCTGGGCCTTTCACGAGTTGCACCTCCTCCGGGCCCAGCACCTCTCCTTTTTTGGCATAAAAATCTGTAAACAAAATGCCCTTGGGCCAAGTTCTCTGGGCCCTGCGCCCCTGATGCTATTCACAGTTTCAAAATTCAATGTGCACCCCTGGGCCCGTTTAATTTATTCTTAGAATTAGTTTCTTTCATAATAAAACCCAATAAAAATACTAATCTCCATTGTTAGAATTTTAAACCTTTGATACAATTTTTGTCATATAAAAAATAATCATAAAAAATATTAGTTTTTAGGCTATTTGTTTTTTAGTCTTTTTACTTGACTTGTAATTCAATTTCTCTCATAAAAATCAACATAAAAATAATAGTACTTTTAATTCACTTTTGTGCTATATTTTGACTTGTTCTATTTCATGCTCTTGTACTATTTTCATGTATCCTACTTGTTGACTTCTAATTGTGATCTTTATTTTCATATTCTTTTATTCCTAACCTTAGGTAGAAACCATGATAACATTAGGTAGAAATTCCCTTCATACTTAGGCTAGTTTTCACTTAGGCTAGTTTCCACTTAGGCTAGTTTCTTTTCCTTTTCAACTTTAAAACACTTAACAAATGCTTGAATTAAATCCCTTTAAAAAATACAAAGAAAACACTTAATAAAACATTAATAAAAAAGTGAAAATCATTAAAAAGGGAATGGAAGCTTGAATCTCCCTTGCTTTAGGGAATCATTCGAGTGCTTGGATCTCCCTTGCTTTAGGGAATCATTCGAGCGTAAGTTCCCAATTTCTAAAAAACACAAACCAAAGAGCAACTCGAGTCTCCCTTGCTTTAGGGTGCCACTTGAACGCTCAAACTCTTTTCTCTATCTCGCCTCCGAGGCATTCTTTAATCGGACACGTTATTTCCGCTCCATTCCCAGCTTAAGACTCCAGAGGTCGAGCAGCGGAGTGCGAATGTAACTTCGTCCACTAAAAAACACAAAAACAAACAAAAACTAAAGAGCCGAACTACGGCGCTCTGATTCCTGAAAAGGATACGTAGGCATTGAGTCGCGGGGCCTAAGCGAGCACAATTATTTATAAACCTTATTTTCCCCGTGTTTCTCTTCTTTCATTTGCATGCATTCCCTTAGTAATTAAGCTTTAGATTTATACACCCTTTAGATAGCAACAAACATAGGTGGATACCATCGAGTACGATGGGCGTGAGGGGTGCTAATACCTTCCCCTCGCGTAACCGACTCCCGTACCTAGATTCTTTGGTCGCAAGACCCTGTTCTCTTATCCTTATTCCAGGTTTCCTGATATTCCTTTCCCTCAATGGGATAAATATATTGGTGGCGACTCTGTTCATCATTTTCGCGAGCGTGCGACAGAATGTATGTCCTACCTTCTCGAGGCAGGGTACATATCCCTATCAGAGTCTGATTCACCTTGCTGTTATCCGACTAAAGGATCTGAAAGTAAGACTCAACTAATCAGTGAAGAAGATACTAACAGCTTCACCACCAGAAGTCATGGTTCATCAAAAGAAGTTCCTCCTATCCCCGGAGAAACTTGGGACACATTAGGAGAACCAAGCGGAAAATTCGACTACATGGTGAAATACTCCGCTCCTGAAAGTCCAAGAATCTCTCTTGAAGACATTGTTCCGACTGGATGGAACATTGATTACGAGTACCTCTCTCAGCCAAAAAAGATATATAACCCTTGCTATTCATCATCAGCATCTGGTGAAGTCATCATTGAGGATTATATCCCCAAGTCACCTTTCGAGGCTACTGATTTAGAGTTCACATACCTAGTCAATGCCATCTTGGGAGAAGAGCAAGACCAAAATACAGAAGAGGATGATCTCGAAAGTGTCTCCGACAACGAGTCTCTCCATTCAAAAGATTGGAAGTTTCCACAAAAGAAAAACCGACATACTCCACTTGGGAATGGGTATGCTCACACCGCTCAGTCTGCTGAAGTAGAAGAAGATCGTCTAAGTGTTGCAAAGACAGTGGTTGGTAAATCAAGACCTACCACAGGCCAGCTTAAGCCTAAGGTTCCAGATTACTTAGTGCACAATGGGGTTCACCACTATTGGACAGCTGTTGAAGTTTCAACTGTTGTTCGCACTCCTAAGTAGGAACTTTCACCGTTATTTTGTCCTCTCACCATAGCCCAGGGTGAAGAGATGTTTCATAGGGCTTTGCATTTTACTATTTCTTAGGAAAATGTCCCTCTTTGCTTCGCCCAAAGCAATAGAGTTTTGTTTTATAGGGTCTTTGTTTCAAGAAATGACTGTCAATAAATAAAAATGTCATTTTGTTCCTTCGTTAGTTTTTCCTTTTCGTTTTTCGGAAATTGGTAATCCTAAAAAACACCCCTAAAAAACGTCAAAAAATCATTAACTGCATACACCGAGTCTTCCCTCGTTGTCTAAATAAAACTTATCACACATATGCAGATTAATCATAAAATACCCCGTTGAAACGTGCGACCGTATGACTTCTCCAAGCTTTGGGTTTCCTGTATTCGAGGCAGAGGAAGAAGAAGACGAAGAAATATCAAAGGAAATTTCACGGTTAATTCAACAAAAAGGAAGAGGCCATTCAGCCCTACAATGAGCCTCTAGAGATCATTAACCTTGGTTCCGATGGAAACAGAAAAGAGGTTAAGATTGGAGCTTCGCTCAGTTCAGAGATCAGAGAGAGTTTGATACAGCTGCTCAGAGATTTCTCAGATGTCTTCGCTTGGTCTTATCAAGATATGCCAGGGTTGGATACCAGTATAGTGGAGCATCACTTACCATTAAAAGCAGAATGCCCTCCGGTCAAGCAAAAATTGAGAAGAACTCATCCGGAGATGGCTATGAAAATCAAAGAGGAAGTTCAAAAGCAAATCAACGCTGGCTTCCTTGTCACTTCAGAATACCCTCAGTGGTTAGCTAACATTGTTCCCGTTCCTAAGAAAGACGGAAAAGTCCGCATGTGCGTCGACTACAGAGATTTGAACAAAGCTAGCCCTAAGGATGACTTTCCTTTACCACATATTGACATGTTGGTGGATAGTACAGCAAAATCCAAAGTTTTCTCATTCATGGATGGATTTTCGGGATACAACCAGATCAAAATGGCACCTGAAGATATGGAGAAAACAGCTTTCATCACCCCCTGGGGCACGTTCTGCTATCGCGTTATGCCTTTTGGACTAAAGAACGCAGGGGTAACTTATCAAAGACTACACTTTTCCACGACATGATGCATAAGGAAGTGGAAGTTTATGTGGACGACATGATCGCCAAGTCAGAGAATGAGGAAGATCACATACAGAATCTGACAAAGTTATTTCAACGCTTACGGAAGTTTCAGCTTCGCCTGAATCCCAACAAGTGTACCTTTGGTGTCTACTCAGGAAAACTCCTTGGTTTCATCGTCAGCAAACGAGGAATTGAAGTGGATCCAGACAAAGTCAAGGCAATTCAAGAAATGCCTTCACCCAGAACCGAGAAACAAGTTAGAGGATTTCTTGGACGTCTAAATTACATCTCGAGATTTATATATCTCATGACTGTAACTTGTGCTCCAATTTTCAAACTTCTACGGAAAAATCAAAGTTGCGTCTGGACAGACGATTGTCAGAAAGCGTTCGATAACATTAAGGAATATCTGCTCGAACCATCCATCTTGTCTCCTCCAGTGGAAGGAAGACCTTTGATAATGTACTTAACCGTCTTAGAAGATTCCATGGGTTGTGTCCTTGGACAGCAAGACGAGACAAAGAGAAAAGAGCATGTCATCTACTACCTGAGCAAGAAATTCACTGACTGTGAATCCCGCTACTCCATGCTCGAAAAGACGTGTTGTGCTTTGGCCTGGGCTGCCAAGCGTCTCCGCCAGTACATGATTCGACATACTACTTGTTTGATCTCCCATATGGATCCAATCAAGTACATCTTTGAGAAGCCTGTTTTAACTGGGAGAATTGCCCGTTGGCAGATGTTGTTATCAGAATATGACATTGAGTATCACGCATAGAAAGCCGTGAAAGGAAGCATTCTAGCTGAGCACCTGGCTCACCACCCACTCAATGGTCATGAATCAATCAGTTTTGACTTTCCAGACGAGGACGTTATGTACCTCAAGATGAAAGATTACGACGAGCCACTACCAGACGAAGGACCTGAGATAGGATCGCAATGGGGCTTGATTTTTGACGGAGCTGTCAATGCTTATGGACGAGGAATTGGGGCAATCATTGTTACACCTCAGGGTACCCATATTCCATTTACCGCCAGATTAACTTTCAAATGCACAAACAATGAGGCCGAATATGAAGCTTGCATCATGGGTCTCGAAGAAGCCATGGATCTAAGAATCAAACACTTGGATGTATATGGAGATTCTGTTTTGGTCATCAATCAAATCAAAGGAGAATGGGAAACACGCCAACCAGGGCTAATCCCTTACAAAGACTACGCGAGAAGATTGTTACCATTCTTTGATAGGGTAGATTTTCATCACATGCCTCATGAAGAAAATAACTTGGCTGATGCATTAGCCACACTCTCTTCCATGATTAGGATAAATCATTGGAATGACATCCCTCGGATCGATGTTATGCGCCTGGATAGGCCTGCTCACGTTTTCACAGTAGAAGCGATCATCGACGACAAACCGTGGTATCACGACATCAAGAACTTTCTTCAAAGACAAGAGTACCCTCTTGGGGCATCAAAGAAAGATAGAAAGACTTTGAGAAAGTTAGCTGGCAGATTCTTCCTGAATGAAGATGTTCTGTACAAGAGAAATTTCGACATGGTTCTGCTCAGATGCGTTGACAAGAAAGAAGCAAAAACACTCATGAGAGAAATACATGAAGGTTCCTTTGGTACTCACACCAATGGACATACCATGACAAGGAAAATACTGAGAGCAGGATATTATTGGCTGACAATGGAGTCAGATTGCTACTAGTATGCAAAGAGGTGTCACAAATGTCAGATCTACGCCGATAGAATTCATGTGCCACCATCTCTTCTCAACATACTCTCTTCCCCTTGGCCTTTTTCCATGTGGGGAATCGACATGATTGGAATGATTGAGCCGAAAGCGTCCAACGGACATCGCTTCATCTTGGTAGCCATAGACTATTTCACCAAGTGGGTCGAAGCAGCTTCGTATGCAAACGTCACAAGACAAGTTGTCGTCAGGTTTATCAAGAATCACATCATATGTCGCTACAACATTCCTAGCAGGATAATCACTGACAATGGGTCAAATTTGAATAATAAAATGATGAAGGAGCTTTGTGAAGAATTCAAGATTGAGCATCACAACTCATCTCCTTACAGACCAAAGATGAATGGAGTTGTAGAAGCAGCTAACAAGAATATCAAGAAAATCATTCAGAAGATGGTCATCACTTACAAAGATTGGCATGAAATGCTCCCGTTTGCTCTTCATGGTTACCGTACATCTGTACGTACTTTGATTGGAGCAACTCCTTTCTCCCTTGTATATGGCATGGAGGCAGTCCTACCTATAGAGGTTGAGATTCCATCAATGAGAGTCTTGATGAAGGCAAAATTAACAGAAGCCGAGTGGTGTCAAAGCAGATTCGATGAATTGAACTTAATCGAAGAAAAGCGCATGACAGCTTTATGCCACGGACAACTATATCAACAAAGAATGAAGAAAGCTTTTGACAAAAAGGTTCGACCTCGCACAATCAAAGAAGGCGACCTTGTACTCAAAAAGATTCAATCTTTTCTCACAGATTCGAGAGGGAAATGGACTCCCAATTATGACGGCCCCTACGTGGTCAAGAGAGCTTTCTCAGGAGGAGCCTTAATGCTCACGACTATGGATGGAGAAGAATTCACCCGTCCTGTGAACGTCGACGCAGTCAAGAAATACTTCGCCTAAATAAACAAAAGAACAACTCGCTAAGTTGAAAACTCGCAAAGAGCGGCTTAGGCAAAAAAGAGCGTCTCGGTGAATCGAAAACCCGAAAGGGCGATTCAGGCAAAAGTTAGAGACATAAAAAAATATATAATAATCAATCCCGGTAGACTTAAAACCCGAAAGGGGTAGTTTACGCAGAAGTTAGGGATATATGGCAAGTAACTGTGTTCAGGACAAACTTGATCATTCGAAATCCATAGCGGAGTATTCATCATCAGTAGGTCATCTTCTACGAAGCACGCATGCAGCGCAATTCAGAGTGGAAGGGAAAGATAACGGTCGTCACGTTTCATCGTAGCCCTTTTCCCAAAAATTACCAATTTCCAACTTTGTAAATACTCCATGGAATCAAGCATTTGGCTGGTTACCATTCCATAAATAATAATTTGAGCCTTGTGCTTTTCTTTGCAATCGAGTCTTATTCAGTTTCTTAAAATGCATTTTAAGTTTAAAACAGTCATTTTCTTGAAACAGATGTTTTCATAAAATAAAATGAATTTACTCGCAAAAATAAAGGTGAAATTTCTTTCTAAGGTTTACAAACAATAGGAAGAATGCAAACAGTTGCTCCAAGAACGGTTGAGACTCTGGGAACCCAGATTTCCCCATGAGGTCGCTTTGCGAACATCTCCCGATGATGGATCTTCACTTTAAATCATATCACTCACTTCCAAATAGCGGGCAACTGATAACCAGATATCCCCAACGGAGTGCGTCTCTTAAGAAGAAGACATCTTCTGATCATCACAAAATTCAAGTCGCATCATAGGATTTCACATCCGCGACAATTCTATTCACATTCACTTTACATTTTATAATTATCATGATTTTCATGCATACATTATATCATAATTGCATAGTCGAGTTAGTGCCCAAGTCATTAAATCATGTACTCGAGTTTCCCCTGCGAGTTATGGAGGAACTTTCTTCTTCAAGACGACAGTTCGTACATAAGGATCTCCCCGAGCAGGTCAACAAATGGCAATCTCCTTTAAAGAGATAGTTTGTTCACTTTTGGAGTTCCCCAGTTGAGATTCTCCCGCAGAACGACACTCGACAAGATGAGTTTGTTTTGCATTTGCCATTCCTCACAGAGTCATTAAATATCCCCAACAAGGTCAATGGATGACAGTTTGCATCAGGAAAATAACTCTGATTCCCCGACAAAGTTGACAAGCGACAAGTTTTCTCCCAGGAGGATGCTTCAGCAAATCCCCAGCGGAGTCAGTAAATGATAATTTTCTTCAAGAAGATAGTTCAGACTCCTCAGCACGAGTCGATGAACGACAGTTTTTACCTCAAAAAAGCGATTTATTTCCACCCCAGCGGATCGACAAATGATCCCCAGCGGAGTTAGTGAATGGCAGTCTCTTTCAGCAGAAAACAGTTCACTCATTTTTTTGGGCAAAAATAACGGATGGCAGCCTTCCTCATGAAGACAGTTCGTTTCGCTTAAAAATTCCTCAACAAAGTCAGCAAATGGCAGTCTCTTTCAGCAGAAGACAGTTTGCTCACTTTCTTTTCATGGCAGGGTCAACAAATGGCAGTCTCTTTTAATAGAAGACAGTTTGATTCCCCTGGCAGTCGACAAATGGCAGTTTTCCTCCTAGGAAAACAGTTTGTTAATTCCCCGGCATAAGTCGACGAATGATGGTTTTCGTCCCGAAAACAGTTCGCCCGCTTTCAAGCAAAGTCATTAGCCCCTCAAAAGATCATGAGGCCGTATGACATTCCTTCAAAGACGTCAAGTCGGAAGAAAAGGTGGTGAAGTTTCTTTATTACCATCAAATGGCGTCTCATCTCCAAGTGCTGATGAGAAGTTTGATGAGGAAACAAACCTTTGAAGTTTCTTTATTACCATCAAATGGCGTCTCATCTCCAAGTGCTGATGAGAAGTTTGATGAGGAAACAAACCTTTGAAGTTTCTTTATTACCATCAAATGGCGTCTCATCTCCAAGTGCTGATGAGAAGTTTGATGAGGAAACAAACCTTTGAAGTTTCTTTATTACCATCAAATGACGTCTCATCTCCAAGTGCTGATGAGAAGTTTGATGAGGAAACAAACCTTTGAAGTTTCTTTATTACCATCAAATGGCGTCTCATCTCCAAGTGCTGATGAGAAGTTTGATGAGGAAACACACCTTTGAAGTTTCTTTATATCCATCAAATGGCGTCTCATCTCCAAGTGCTGATGAGAAGTTTGATGAGGAAACAACCCTTGGAGATTTTCTCTTCATCAGAGATATCTTCCAAAAGATGATGAAGTTTCTTTATTTCCATCAAATGGCATCTCATCTCCAAGTGCTGATGAGAAGTTTGATGAGGAAACAACCCTTGGAGATTTTCTCTTCATCAGAGATATCTTCCAAAAGATGATGAAGTTTCTTTATTTCCATCAAATGGCATCTCATCTCCGAGTGCTGATGAGAAGTTTGATGAGGAAACAAATCTTTGGAGAATTTCTCTTTATCTGAGATATTGTCCAAAATCACAACTTAGACCAGTTTCGAGATATGGACATCCGAAACGAGGGGAGGTTGTTTACCTTTTTCTAAGTATCAACACTCAGTTAAAGAAGATGGATTGCGCATCCTACATTGCCATCCATTCACCCGAATCCACATAACATGTTTCAACAGGAGTTTGTCTCCCTATCCCCCGCCAAGTGCGACAACGGGATCAAGTCATGCAAAGATTTTATCACTATTACATCTTAGAAGCGCCCAAAATTCGGGCATTCTTTAGTATTTAAGTCTCTTTCACTCTGAAGTAATCGAGATGTTAATCTCTCTCCCTCCAGATGAAAGAAACTTAAATAGGGGCATCTGTCATACCCTAATTTTTGACCCCCTGAGATGTCATATCTTTTAAACTTTTCATCAAAAAAACAAAATAGATACCCAGAGCAGTCACTTGTTCATCTGATACCCAGTGTAGGGTTTTGAGCCCCATCAAGGACTAAAATCAGGGATCACATTTGGGAAACCCTAGAAAACTCCAGGGGATCACTCAGAGACATTAATCATCTTCAAATAGCTCATATGACAATATCCATTGGGCATTACACTCCAAGCCAAGATCCACAGTCATCAATTTCATCTGGTCGACAATTAGGGTTTTTGACCTAATTCACCAAGAAAGTTGACTTTTAATCAGGACATGGATCCAAAACTCAAGACATGGTTCAAGGACTTCTACTACCTCAATATAATCCATTTACATCACACATTTGAGGAGAAGATCTTGATTCCACACAAAAGTCCAAAATCTCACGTTATCAGGAAAAAGTCAACTGTATAGGATCACCTTTGACTTTTAAAATTTTTGGTCAAACCATGACTTTTAAAGATCAATATCATCAATATATGGTTATTAAAGTCATTTGACCAAAGAAATTCAAAGAGATTCACCAAGGAGCAAAAAGTCGGGAATTAGGGTTTTTGAGGGCATTGTGGGAACTCAAAATTTCACCTACACAACTCAAAAAACTTCCAACATAAAAGTTGTAGATCATGCAAAATAAAACAACATCTTACATAGGAACTTTTTTCAAAAGATCAACCATTTAAGAGATTTGGAATTTTGAAGCTTTAGGTCATAAAAACTTAGAAATTTTTCTAAGTGTTTTTAACCTAGTTTTCATCCAACTTTGGGCTCATTTTTCACAATTTTCCCAAATGATTCTGAAGAAACCATAAAATAATGATTTGAAGTAGATGTTTATGGCTTTCCAAATTGTGCTCAACCTTTTCCAAATTCATTTTGAGCTAGGAGTTATGCTTGTTCAAAGTTGGCCTCATGAAGTGAAATTATAGGTCATGCCTCATTTTGGAACTTTGAAATTTTGTGCACATGACCTCACTTATGGATGCTACACGACCCATAACACATCTGAAACATGCCATGCATTCATTTTCATCATAGCATAAGAATTGAGGAAGATTCCCAAAACAAGAACATGTGATTATGTAATGATTACATTTGGAAATTTATGGCAAATTGATGAATCACCCAAGGAATCTTCTCACCAACCAATTAGAGCTCATTTCTGTCTCAGAATTGTCCCCTAAGATCAAGCAAAATCGAGGGCTAGGGGATTGATCAAATGGAATCAAAATTCCCATCATTGCATTTTGGATATTTTTGAATTCCTTCATAGCCAAGAAACCAAATCAACCTCACTAAGCAAGCTCTCTCCTCTGCAACTATACTGAACCATTTGCCTATAAATACAAGTGCTATCCTTCATACAATTCACACCAAAGCAACCATATTCCTTGCTTTATCTTTCTCTTCTCATGCTTATGGTTTTTCAAAGTTCTTTGGCAAGAAGAATCGTTTTCTTCAAACCAGAGCTTCTCTTTGGAAAGTAAGCATTCTAACATCTCAAGGGAGCTCATTTGAGGTGATCCAAGCACCTAGATCACTTCTGTAGGTGGAGGAACACCATTGTTGCTCTCACTTTGGAGCTGTTGCAGTTGGAGGTCCATAGAGCAATTCAGAAGGTTTCTAACAAAGCCAAGCATCCAGACACGTTCCTTAGGGCATAGTGAAGCTGTTCAGATGGCTGCAGCTCATCTGTAACTCAAGATTCATCACCCTCCATGTCCACTTGAAGCTCAAATCGAAGGTGTCGGGTAGAGCAATTCAGAAGGATTGAAGTCACAACAAGCATTCAGTTAGCATCACTGAGTCCCAAGGAAGCTTTTAGGATCACTCACACAAGCCCAGGTGTTCCTCATCATCCTCACGACCTCCATTTTCAGAGGTATTTTTTCAAACTCCAACCCACTTATTTAAGTATTCTTTCTCATATAACTCGACAATATCTTGTTCAAAATCATCAGAGGATTGAAAACCCTCTATCATCATTCATTTATTCATCTTGTTTGTCATTTAATTTTAAATTTAGGGTTTATGTGTTCTTCGTGTTTTCTGGAAAATTAGATAGTTATAGTCAATATAAATAAATGTTAGTTACATATTTGAAATCGTGAGAGAATTTAGAGCAAGTTTGCTCTTTAAATCTTTGCAAATGGTTGAGAGTTGAGAGAGTTCAGAATTTCAAAAATCCAAAAGCTAGAGGTTGAAGATGACAATGGTGGTGGCGCGCAAAATTCAAATCCATGGCTAAAGTTTATTTTATTTTGAATGGTAGTTGTTTCATAAACGACTAAATCATTATAGCCCAGTGGTAAAGAGTGTTTGTGTGTTGCGCGTGCCCAAGGTCTGAGGTTCGAATCCCCCTCGCCCCAGACCTTTTGATTTTATTTCTTTTTTTTGCTTCTATGCATTTGAGTAATATATGTATTGCAATGGAACCATTACCTTGTCACCAAGCGCGCGTTGGCTCAGTGGAGTTGTTTTGGGCTGGTAACATAAAGGGCGTGGGTTCAAACCTTGGTGGTGACAAAACCTTACTTTTTATCACTTTTTCCACTTAATTTCTTCACAACTTTAACCAATTATTTAACCTATCAAATTAAATCATTTTCACTTCATTTTTCATACACTTATCATTTAATATATCTATTTTATGAATAATCAAAAAAATCATAAAAATATTATTTATTTCATGTATTTTTATTAGGTTTAAAATGATGTATTCTTTAAGAATTTCTAAAATACTTTCAATACATTTTCATTTGATTTTAAACTTAATCTTTCTTTGTGAATAATTTTATGATAAAACCCTAATCATATAGGTCTTAATTAGGTATAGATTTTATCTTTACCTTAATTAAGTTGACTTTTGTTTTCAATCTCCGATTAAATGGATGATTAAGGTTTTCAAACAACAAAACCTTATATCATTTCAATCATTTTCCAACTGTTTTCATAAACAGTAAATCATTTTCATTGGGCCTCTAATAGAGTGTAAGTCCTAGCACCTTTTTCTTTTCATAGTTTGTTTTCAAAAACTGTATTTACAAAATCTTCTTTCTATTTTCAAAACATTCTTCTGGTATTTGAAGGGCATTATTCCCGGTGAAACTCTTCAGATACCTATGTGACCTTTGTCCACCTTCACTTCTTCTGTTTTCAAAACTCTTAACTGTTTATAATAAATATTCAACTGTTATCAACAAAACAACAAAAATTGCTGTTGAGAATTTGTACATACTTCTTCAAAGGCCTCCACTCCATTCAGGTTAGGCTTTACAAGCTTTCAATTTACAGTCTTTATTTAAATTACTGTCAAATATAGAACTATTTATATATTGTTTAGAACTACGTTTGAGTGTAAACCCTAGGACAGTTAAACTATATATATATATATATTATAGGAATATGACCTAGGATTGAGAATGTCTTCCCGGTGAAGGCTCTTTTGTTATAGTATTTCATTAAGAGTTTTTACCTATTTTGTCTTTTTCCTTATTTTGTCAAATTACTGAGCTGTCACAGCAGGTTGTTAAATTGGTGACATGTGAGTGGTGACATGTGAGTGGTTGTTTTCATAGACCAATGGTCTCTATTTATCCGTTGAAGGAATGAAAATAATATACCACTTTTATCAATCAATTATATTTCTCTCTCCTTTCTAATTCTCTGCAAGTTCTATCATCATCAGGTTGCATTCTCAAATATTGTGACCTCTGGTTATAGACGTGGATGTTACCGGTTATCCCTAATATCCAAATATATTGCTAACAATTGGTATCATCGAGCTTTCGACCATGGCAGGTTCTCCGGCGCCCTCTCTGAATGAAATCGAAGAACGCCTTAACCAGTTACAACTTCAACGCAACACCGACATGGAAGAAATACGCTCTCTTCTCCGACAACAGCTGGACCAGGGTTCTCCTGCCTTCAATGTTAGACAGGGTTCTAACAATAACCGCAACAACAATCAGAATGTCTACGCTACGAGGATTTCCAAGGTGGAGTTTCCACGTTTTGACGGCAAAAATGTTCGTGAATGGCTTTACAAATGCGACCAGTTCTTCTTACTAGACGAAACGCCGCCGCAGTCAATGGTGCGTTTAGCTTCCATTCATCTGGATGGTCTTGCTCTTCAATGGCATCTTAACTATATGCGTCAAAAGTTCGACATCTACCCTCCTTGGCAGCAATATGTTGCGGATGTCACAGCTCGTTTCGGTGATGTGTACGAAGATCCACTTTCTTCCTTACTGAAAGTGAAACATACCGGCAAAGCTCAAGACTATGTTGATCAATTTGAACTGGCCCTAACTCAGGTTAACCTAATCCCTGAACACTCACTCAGTATTTTTTTAGCTGGTCTCGATCACAATACTCAAATGCATGTCCGAATGTTTAATCCCACTACCATTGCTCATGCTGCTAACCTAGCCAAGCTTCACGAAGCTTCCCTCTCATCTACCCAAAAACCCCCTTCTCGTTTCCCTTTTTACCCTAAAAATCAGGGTATTCTCCAAAGACCAAACCAATCTCCTCCTTCATCCTCTTCCATTAGTCCAGCAACCTCTCCACGTCCACCTTTCCAACGCCAAACTCGCACGTATTCAGCTCAGGAGATGGCTGAACGTCGCGCCAAGGGCCTCTGTATGTTTTGTGATGAGCAATTTACTCCTGGTCACCAACTTAAACACAAGAGATCTCAGCTGATGGTCCTTGAGATTGAGGAGGATGAGTCGCCTGAAGCGGTTGTTGTTGATGAAGCACAAATTGTTGAATCTGAACAACCTTTTGAAAGTCCTCAACTTTCCTTACAAGCTCTGACTGGTATTGCAAACTTTCAAACTATGCGGGTAACTGGAGTTCATGACAAGAAATTGATACATATTCTCCTTGATAGTGGTAGCACACATAATTTTTTGGATCTGGAAATAGCCAAATCTTTGGGTTGTAAGTTGGAAGCTATATCTCCTTTGCCGGTAACTGGTGGAGGTGGCCACAAGCTGGAAGCGGCTTTCATTTGCAGAGGTTTTCAATGGAAATTACAACAAACACAATTCAATGCCGATGTCATTGTGTTGCCGTTAGTTTGTTGTGATTTAATTTTGGGTATTCAATGGTTGAAATCATTAGGACCAATTCTTTGGGACTTTGATAAATTACAAATGGAATTCACCACGAATGGTCGCAAGTTTGTTTTAAGGGGAGCCAAAACTCCTAGTTTCAAACTTATCAACAACAAAACCTTCACACAAGCTATTCACAAGGGAGCTGAATTGTGTTTTTTATCCACAACCACTGAATTCTACTCACTGGATATACCAACCTGTTATACTCTATCCTCTAATCAACAGCCAAATACTTTACCTGCTTCAATTTCATTGTTGATTGATGAATATGCTGATATTTTCCTTGAACCAACGACATTACCTCCCATTAGACCCGGATTTGATCACAAAATTCCATTTAAGGAGGGCTCTCAACCATTCAATCTCCGTCCTTATCGGTTTTCAGTGGTACAAAAGGATGTGATTGATAGGATCGTTCATGATATGCTTGATCAAGGGATTATACAACATAGCAATAGCCCGTTTTCCTCTCCCACAATTTTGGTCCGTAAGAAAGACGGATCTTGGCGTCTGTGTGTGGATTTTCGGCGTCTCAATGATCTAACTATTAAGGATCGATTTCCAATTCCGTTAATAGAGGATTTGATGGATGAATTACATGGTTCTACAATTTTTTCAAAGCTGGATATGCGCTCAGGATATCACCAACTTCGAATGGCTCATGGTGAGGAACATAAAACGGCTTTCAAAACTCACAGTGGGCATTTTGAGTATTTAGTCATGCCCTTTGGCTTGACTAACGCCCCTGCCTCTTTTCAAGCTTTGATGAATTATATATTTCGACCTTTCCTTAGGAAATTCGTGATTATTTTCTTTGACGATTTGCTAGTCTATAGCCAATCTCCTGCAGATCATTTTCATCATCTACAATTAATTTTCCAAACCATTAGGGACAATCAATTGTTTCTTAACAAATCCAAATGTGGTTTTGCCTTGCCTCGCGTTGAGTACCTTGGCCATTTTATTACACAAGAGGGTGTTTCCACTGACCCTCAAAAGATTGAAGCTGTTTCCTCTTGGCAAATTCCAAGTAATTTGAAACAGTTGCGTGGATTCCTAGGATTAGCCGGTTATTACCGTCGTTTTGTGAAGGATTTTGGCAAAATTGCAAAACCATTGACAGATTTACTAAAGAAAGATAATTTTGTGTGGAATGCGGAAGCAACATGTGCTTTTGAAACCTTGAAACATGCGTTGATATCTGCTCCTGTTTTAAGCTTGCCTAATTTCAAGAAACGTTTCACTATTGAAACAGATGCGTCGGGGAGAGGTATAGGTGCTGTCTTAATGCAGGATCAACATCCTATTGCATACATCAGTAAAGCTTTGGGTCCTAAGCAACAAGCGATGTCGGTCTATGAAAGAGAATTGTTGGCTATCGTTTATGCGGTGCAAAAATGGAGCTCCTATTTGGCTCAGGCTCCTTTCACGATTAAAACTGATCAGAAGAGTATCAAGTATATGTGGGATCAGAAACTTAACACTCCTTTTCAGCAAGTTTGTGTTAGAACAAGATTTGTTCTTATCAATTATCTTAGTTTTGATGATAACAATAATATGAATTTTGCTTAAGATAATATGGTACTCTAATCCAATGCAATTTCCTTTTCAGGAAATATATATAAAGAGTACGCATAATTCAGCGCTCAGAAGATGTGTCTCAAATGGTTCAGCATGCAACATCAGAACATGGTCTGGCAAGACATCAGAAGATGGTCGAAGCAGAATCAGAACATGGGTCTATGGAAGCATCAGAAGAACATGAGATCAGAAGCACTGAAGATCAGAAGATGGTATCACGCTCAGAAGCACTTCAAGGTCAGAAGATCAGAAGATGCTGTGCACCAAGCTGTTTGACTCTGATGATATTCAAACGTCGTATTCATAAACATCAGATCAGAAGGAAGTACACGTGGCAGACTACGCTGACTGACAAAAGGAACGTTAAAGCTACTAAAGGCTACGTCAGTAGACACAGCGTGAACAAGGCTCGAGGTAGTTGACAAAAGCGTATAACATTAAATGCAAAGCTGTACGGAACACGCAAAGCATTAAATGCATTCAACGGTCATCTTCTCAACGCCTATAAATATGAAGTTCTGATGAGAAGCAAGGTTAACGATTCTGCACCAAAACAACTCATATCAAACTTGCTGAAACACTGTTCAAATCTAAACTCAGAATCTTCATCTTCATCAAAGCTCACTACATTGCTGTTGTAATATCTTAGTGAGATTAAGCTTAAATTGTAAGAGAAATATCACAGTTGTGATTATCGCTTTTTAGAAGCATTTGTAAACTCTTGAATTGATTACATTAAGTTGTAAGGAACTAGAGTGATCAGTTGATCAGTATACTCTAGGAAGTCTTAGCAGTTAGCTGAGCAGGAAGTCTTGGCAGTTAGCTGAGCAGGAAGTCTTAGGAGTGAACTAAGCCTAGAGTGATCGTGTTGATCAGTAGACTCTAGAAAAGTCTTAGGAGTGAACTAAGCAGTTGTTCCTGGAGTGATCAGGTTGTGATCAGAAGACTCTGGAAGACTTAGTTGCGGCTAAGTGGAAAACCATTGTAATCCGTGCGATTAGTGGATTAAATCCTCAGTTGAGGTAAATCATCTCTGCGGGGGTGGACTGGAGTAACTTCGTTAACAGTGAACCAGGATAAAAATAATTGTGCATTTAATTTTTATCGCTCAAGATTTTAAGTCACACTTATTCAATCCCCCCCTTTCTAAGTGTTTTTCTATCCTTCAATTGGCATCAGAGCGCCGGTTCTAAGGTGCAAGCACTTAACCGTGTTTAGAAAAGATTCAGGAAGAGAAAAACGCTTCATTTAAAAGATGGTTGATGAAAGTGAAAGGACTATACCTACACCTGCATCTACATCTGGCTCTGCTGAGCAATACAACGGTAACAATGGTTATACTAGACCGCCGGTATTTGATGGTGAAAACTTTGAATACTGGAAAGATAAACTGGAGAGTTACTTTCTGGGTCTAGATGGTGATCTATGGGATCTTCTGATGGATGGTTACAAACATCCAGTAAATGCCAGAGGCGTGAAGCTGTCAAGGCAAGAAATGAATGATGACCAAAAGAAGCTTTTCAGGAATCATCATAAATGTAGAACTGTTTTGCTGAATGCTATCTCTCATGCTGAGTATGAGAAGATATCTAACAGGGAAACGGCCTATGACATATATGAGTCCTTGAAAATGACTCATGAAGGAAATGCTCAAGTCAAGGAGACAAAAGCTCTTGCCTTAATCCAGAAGTATGAAGCCTTCAAGATGGAGGATGATGAAGACATTGAAAAGATGTTTTCGAGATTTCAAACTCTGACTGCTGGATTGAGAGTTCTTGACAAAGGATACACCAAGGCTGATCATGTAAAGAAGATCATCAGAAGCTTACCCAGAAGATGGGGTCCGATGGTGACTGCATTCAAGATTGCGAAGAATCTGAATGAAGTTTCTCTGGAAGAGCTTATCAGTGCCTTGAGAAGCCATGAGATTGAGCTGGACGCAAATGAGCCTCAAAAGAAAGGTAAGTCTATTGCATTAAAATCAAATATCAAGAAATGCACTAACGCTTTTCAGGCTAGAGAAGAAGATCCTGAAGAATCAGAATCTGAAGAAGAAGATGAACTGTCCATGATTTCCAGAAGGCTAAATCAACTCTGGAAGACCAAGCAAAGGAAGTTCAGAGGCTTCAGAAGTTCAAGGAAATTTGAACGTGGAGAATCTTCTGATGAAAGAAGATTTGACAAGAAGAAGGTCATGTGCTATGAATGCAATGAGCCTGGACACTACAAGAATGAATGTCCAAATCTTCAGAAGGAAAGTCCCAAGAAAAAGTTTCATAAGAAGAAAGGTCTTATGGCAACCTGGGATGAGTCAGAAGATGATTCAGAAGATGAGCAGGCCAACTGTGCGCTGATGGCGACAGAAGATGACGGATCAGAATCTACATCAGAATCAGATTCTGAAGAGGTATTTTCTGAACTTACTAGAGATGAGTTAGTTTCCGGTCTAACTGAACTTCTGGAACTCAAGTCTCAGATCAGTCTCAAATACAAAAAGCTGAAAAAGCAATTTGAATTTGAAACTAAGAAGCTTGAGTTGGAGAATTCTGAATTAAAGGAAAAACTTTTAAAATTATCCAATAATGTTGGATCTCCTTCTGATTCAGAAAAATCCACTCCCAGTCTGAACCATATTCTGAAAGAATATGATCTAAGTTTCAGGAAGTTCCTATCTAGAAGTATTGGCAGAAGTCAGCTAGCTTCTATGATATATGCTGTGTCTGGAAACAAAAGAGTTGGCATTGGTTATGAGGGTGAAACCCCATACAAACTTGAACCTGTTGATGAAATGAAAATTACATACAAGCCATTGTATGATCAGTTCAAGTATGGCCACTCACATGATATTAGGCACACCTCACATGCACAAAGTTTTCACATTACACACACTAAGAAGCATGTGACACAACCTGGGAAATATCATGAAACTCACATTAAGAATTATCATGCTGTTCCTCCTATTGCTTACAATGTTAAACCCAAGTTCAATCAGAACTTGAGAAAATCTAACAAGAAAGGACCCAAGAAGATGTGGGTACCAAAGAAAAAGACTATTTCTTTTGCAGATTCTCTTGATAACAAAGAAGACAACATTCAACATGACTTGACACCTGGATTCAAGTTGGTCTCAACACTTGAAAGGAAGAAAGATTGTCTTTCAAGTTCTGGTTCTTAAATCTGTTGAAGAAACTAGAGCTTAAGAATTTCTGCAGATACAGTTTTGTCTTATCAGAAGCTGCAGATCAATGAAGTAATCCTCCAGAAGTTGTGTATATCAGAAGTAATGGATCAGAAGATCATTCAGACTTATATCAGCACACTTCAGAAGGAGCATTTCCAGAAGAGAAACTTGATCAACTCAGAAGCAGTGATCAGAATCTGAAGGCGTAAAGTCTATTCTTAATACAGCTATCATCTATTATCTAATGATGAACACGTGTCTGTACGGTTTGTACAAAGCGTGCAGTTGAAAAGACGCCGACCTAGGTAACTGTATTAAATCATTTCATTTACTGTGTTCTCTCTCCTAATGTCATTTCTCATTAAATGCATAATGATTTTTTTTTTTTTTAAAAATCTTTTATTTAACCCGCTTCATTTTCTTTCCCTATTTTTTTCTTTTGTGCATTCATCTCGTTACATCTCTCTTCAAACCCTAGTTCTTGATTTGATCTCAAAGCATTATCACAATGAATTCATCTTCTCGTTCTTCAATCTCTAAAGATAGCATCTCTTCCACACAAAACCGTTTAAACAAAAATGATGCTCCGTTGAAAACTTGCTTAATACCCACGAAAGAACTGGAAGTTTTATGCGAATCGGCTGTGGATATCAACAACCTTAAAGCAAATGGCTTTCAGTGTGATGCAAGAATCTTTGAGCAAGGATGGTCTAAATATCTTGATAGATTGGTTGGTCCAATTTATCCAGAACTTGTAAAGGATTTTTGGGTACATGCAACAGTGACCCCAACTGCCATCATTTCTTTCGTGCTAGGGCATGAAGTGACTATCACTGAGAAACTCATCAGAAAGCTGTACAATCTTAATGATGAAGAAGGTTGGTCTGAGTTTCAACCCCATACAGTTGACTGGACTTTAGTTGCAAAACAAATCTCTACGGTTGCTGGAACTGACTCTGCTTTTACGGGCAACTTAAAGCCTTTTTATAAAGTATGGGCTGAGATTATCCTGGGTTCTCTTCACCATAGAAAAAAGATGCGCTGCTCCTCCTACATCAGCCCGACTCACAAGTATACTCTTTTCTGCATTGGCAAAAAGATAGAGATCAACATCTCTCATATTCTATTTGAGAATCTGAAAACCTCTATCTTTGAGTCAAGAGAAGACGAAAGGGCGAAGTACCCTCATATTCCAAGAACAACCATTCCTTTCGGAAGGATGATTTCAGACATTCTGATTGAAAGCAAAGTGGTGGACTCCATCAGAGATCGTAATGCCTCGCATTTTCTTGGAGTAACTCAAGGTCCCATCTTCAATGGTGTTGATCTGTTCGGACTGGAAGTCATTAAGAATGTACCTGTTATGTGCACAAGCTTTCCTGACATTCTGTCCAGAAGAATTGCTGTTAAAGGGTTCATCTCTCTGTTTCATAAAGAACTTGATCAAGTTGTCAAGTTTTACTTGGAAGATTGCGTGAGGAAGCAATCAGATGTTGATCCTGCTTGGATCCGTGGCAGAGTACTTCCGTCTAAAGAGGATATTCTGAAGAAGGATAAGAAGGAACGACAGGCAAGGTTAAAAAGAAAGGCTGAAGAAGATGAGGCTGAAAGAGCCAAGAAGTTAAGGGTCACCTATGATCCTGACAAGGTGGAATCTAAAGAACGAAGAGATAAAAGGATCAGAGATTCCTTTCGCAGAACCAGATCTTCTTCCTCTTCTTCTGTACAAATTTTCAGAAATGTCCTTACTCCACCTCCTTCTGTCCCTAAACCATCTTTCCAACCACCTCCATCTGAACCAAAAGTTAACTTCACTCTACCAAATCCTTCTCCATCATCCTCCTCCTCTCCCATTCTAAACCCCACACCGTTGAGCATTCTTCCACCAACTCCTTCTGATAATTTTCCCTCACCAATTTCCTTTACCAATACTCCACCCTCTCCTCAAGTCATTCCATCTGACACTCCAACCTCATTAATCATTCTCTCAGATATTCCCTCCTCCTCAACCACCGTACCTCCACCTTCTATATCTCATCCATTACCTACAAGAAAATCCCATCCCTACTGCCTTCTCTATCCAGACTACAAATTTACCTTCAATCCGCCTGAACCTGAACCCTCTACATACCTGGAACTCTTCAGACATGAGGTGATTAGCAGTCTAGACCTTCTGAAGGATGCATTCCTAAATGGTCTGGATGATGTTTCTACAAGAAATCTCTGGAGAAGATTTCGCAAGGATTTTCAAGTAGAAGCAATGGGTGTTCAGAAAAGACTAGTGGCTGCTGCCCCTGGTTACCCTGGTTACCTTCTGGAGGAAGATAATGGTATCTACTACCATCCTCTCAGAAATTGTATTGCTACTGAGGAGAAACCCTTTGTGGATGAATTGGAAGTATTGAGACTGGCTGCTGCAATGGAAGCAAACCCATGCAGGGACATGGTTATCTGGATTCCTGAGTATCCTGTTCTGCTTGGAGACTTCAAGACCTTATTTGACTTTCTGAGGGAAAACCCTTCTAAGAAAGACCCTAGCTTGGTCATTCCAGAAGTTGTTGACCCACCAGAAGTGGAAGGTCCCTCTGCTCCAAGGAATTTAGCTGCCATTCTTCAGGCTCTAGAGAATGGAGACTCTGAAATTCCTGCTGCAGAGTATGGAGATGCTTCTATGCAAGAAGCAGATGCTGAAGATCATGTTGCTAAATCAGACCCTGTTGAGGATATCCCAGCAAATGATACTTCTATGGAAGCTGCAGATCAACATGTCATTCCTGTGGTTGAAAGCGGTGAAACTTCTCTTGATGAACCTTCTCGTCTTGCAAGGACTCTAGAAGCGATTCAGAGGAGACAGGATGAGCAAAGTTCACTCAATGAGAAGTATGATGCTTTCATTGAGAGGCAAGAAGAACACAACAATGATGTCAAACAGATGCTGGCCAAGATCTTGTCAAGACTAGGGCCATCTTAGATTGAGTCTATGTTGTTTCTTTCTTTTCTTTGCATCTGTTTTGTTTCTGTGCATCTGATTTTTTCATCTTGTACTTCTGTACCCATTGGTTGAACCTTAATGAAATCATTTTCTTCCTCCATGTGTTCTGTTTTATTCATCTGAATCTTTTCTATTTTTTTTTGATGATATGACAAAAAGGGGGAGAAAGATAAATGATAAATGATTTGATTAAATCTATCAGTTGCTGGGTAAAGGCTCCCACACATTCACTAACAAGAACTGCAAGTTCTATATGGTTTAAGTGTTTTGCAGGTACAAAGAAGTGAAGTGAATCTTCAAAGCAAACACTAGAAGCAAAACCATTGAAACTGAAGCAAGCTGAGTGCTGTCAAGCTTCAGAGATCAGAAGCAAGAAAGAAGAATGAATCAGTAGCACTGATAATAGAATTTGAATATCATTGTCTATCCTGTTCTGACAAAATTCTATTTGCCCTGATACACATAATGTTATGGCTCTGATACATTATTTGCTCTGATACATGTTTTTAGCCTAAAATGCTCTGATACATTTGGCTCTGATACATATCATGTATTTGAATATACATTTTATGTTCTAACTCGTTCATGCTGACTTTTGTCGTTTAGTTTTTGTTCTGTAACATTTCAGGATGTAGAGATGCTCAAATGATGCTCTGGTACATTCAACAATGTTCTGATACAAATCTAGCATGAAGTGATGTTAGTAGACATTCAAAGTTCTGAAGCTATCCGAGGGAAGCAGAAATCAGAAGATGTGAATGTTCTAAAAGATCCAGAAATTCAAGTTCTGAAGCTGTCCTGAATGGAAGCAGAAGTCAGAAGCTGTGAATGTTCTGAAGATCAAAGAAATTCAAGTTCTGAAGCTGTCCTGAATGGAAGCAGAAGTCAGAAGCTGTGAATGTTCTGAAGATCAAAGAAATTCAAGTTCTGAAGCTGTCCAATGGAAGCAGAAGTCAGAAGCTATGGATTCTCTGAAGGCAGAAGCTCATATGATCGTCTCTACCGAAATAATCAGGGAAGTCTTTTATTAAAGTTCTTCGAGTATTTATTTCAGGGGGAGATTATTTATCTCAGGGGGAGATTGTTAATCTCAGGGGGAGACATATTCATATGCTTATGCTATAGCTGTGTAATTTGTCTTTTGCCGTCTACTCTTTCTGATCGCAAATTCATATCATTTATATATGTTTTTGTCATCATCAAAAAGGGGGAGATTGTTAGAACAAGATTTGTTCTTATCAATTATCTTAGTTTTGATGATAACAATAATATGAATTTTGCTTAAGATAATATGGTACTCTAATCCAATGCAATTTCCTTTTCAGGAAATATATATAAAGAGTACGCATAATTCAGCGCTCAGAAGATGTGTCTCAAATGGTTCAGCATGCAACATCAGAACATGGTCTGGCAAGACATCAGAAGATGGTCGAAGCAGAATCAGAACATGGGTCTATGGAAGCATCAGAAGAACATGAGATCAGAAGCACTGAAGATCAGAAGATGGTATCACGCTCAGAAGCACTTCAAGGTCAGAAGATCAGAAGATGCTGTGCACCAAGCTGTTTGACTCTGATGATATTCAAACGTCGTATTCATAAACATCAGATCAGAAGGAAGTACACGTGGCAGACTACGCTGACTGACAAAAGGAACGTTAAAGCTACTAAAGGCTACGTCAGTAGACACAGCGTGAACAAGGCTCGAGGTAGTTGACAAAAGCGTATAACATTAAATGCAAAGCTGTACGGAACACGCAAAGCATTAAATGCATTCAACGGTCATCTTCTCAACGCCTATAAATATGAAGTTCTGATGAGAAGCAAGGTTAACGATTCTGCACCAAAACAACTCATATCAAACTTGCTGAAACACTGTTCAAATCTAAACTCAGAATCTTCATCTTCATCAAAGCTCACTACATTGCTGTTGTAATATCTTAGTGAGATTAAGCTTAAATTGTAAGAGAAATATCACAGTTGTGATTATCGCTTTTTAGAAGCATTTGTAAACTCTTGAATTGATTACATTAAGTTGTAAGGAACTAGAGTGATCAGTTGATCAGTATACTCTAGGAAGTCTTAGCAGTTAGCTGAGCAGGAAGTCTTGGCAGTTAGCTGAGCAGGAAGTCTTAGGAGTGAACTAAGCCTAGAGTGATCGTGTTGATCAGTAGACTCTAGAAAAGTCTTAGGAGTGAACTAAGCAGTTGTTCCTGGAGTGATCAGGTTGTGATCAGAAGACTCTGGAAGACTTAGTTGCGGCTAAGTGGAAAACCATTGTAATCCGTGCGATTAGTGGATTAAATCCTCAGTTGAGGTAAATCATCTCTGCGGGGGTGGACTGGAGTAACTTCGTTAACAGTGAACCAGGATAAAAATAATTGTGCATTTAATTTTTATCGCTCAAGATTTTAAGTCACACTTATTCAATCCCCCCCTTTCTAAGTGTTTTTCTATCCTTCAGTTTGGGTTTCCAAGCTGTTGGGATTCGATTTTGATATTGTCTATAAGGAAGGTCCTTCGAACGTGGCTGCAGATGCTTTATCAAGGAAATCAGGAGCAGAAATGTTAGCCTTGATTATAAACCATGCGAGCGACAACCTTTGGGATTCTATTCAGCTTGATTGGCAAAAGGATGTTCAGCTCAAAACCATCATCTCCGACCTGCAACACAGTCCCACATCTCATGCCAAATACACTTGGACTCGCAATGAGTTGAGGAGGAAAGGGAAACTAGTTATTGGTACTAACCCGGACCTTAAGGAATCTATCTTACAATGGTTGCATAATTCTGCTGTTGGGGGCCATTCGGGTAGAGATGTTACCGCAAGTCGAGTTAAAGCCATTTTTTATTGGCGTGGTATGACCAAGGACATCATTACGTTTGTTAAGAATTGTGGCATCTGTCAAAGGAATAAACCAGATCTCGCTGCGTACCCGGGGTTATTACAACCTTTACCTATTCCTAATCAAATATGGACACAAATCATGGATTTCATTGAAGGACTTCCCCAGTCAGCTGGTAAACAAGTCATCTTTGTGGTCGTTGATCGCCTTAGTAAGTATGCTCACTTCATGGCTTTGTCCCATCCATATACTGCTTTAGATGTTGCGCAGGTTTTCATGGATTCAGTTTTCAAACTCCATGGATTACCTGAAACTATTACATCTGACAGGGATCCAATTTTTCTTAGCAATTTTTGGCAAGAGTTTTTCAAACTCCAAGGAGTCGCATTGCACAAATCTTCCGCGTATCACCCTCAATCAGATGGGCAGACGGAGATCGTGAACAAATGTTTAGAGACTTACTTGAGGTGTATGTGTTCCGACCAACCAACTCTTTGGTTAAAATGGTTACCGTTGGCCGAATGGTGGTACAACACAAATTTCCATTCCGCCATTCGCACCACTCCCTTTGAAGTCGTGTATGGACAGCCTCCTCCTATTCATTTACCTTATTTACATGGTACTTCTTCCAATTTGAATGTTGACAGATCACTGATGGCAAGGGAAGAAGCCATCAAACTCCTTCACTTTCATCTCCTGCGAGCTCAAAACAGAATGGTGCAACAAGCTAACAAACATCGCAGCGACCGTATGTTTGTTACAGGTGACTATGTTTATTTGAAGCTTCAGCCTTACAGACAAGTTTCCTTGAAAGCTCATCGTGTTCACAAATTACTTCCTAAATTCTATGGTCCTTTTCTCGTGGAAGATCGCATTGGCGCCACAGCATACAAACTACAACTCCCTCCTTCTGCTGCCATTCATAATGTTTTCCATGTTTCTCAATTGAAATTGTGTCCCAATCCGCAAGGTCAAACTGTGCAGCATATCCCAGTAGAAACGCAAGCTGCTGCCAAAATTCCTATTGCAATTCTTGACAGAAAAATGGTGAAACGTGGGCGCATTGCGGCTACTAAGGTGCTGGTACAATGGAAGGACCTCCCTCTGGACAAAGCTACTTGGGAGTTTTATTATGACTTGCTCAAAAAGTTTCCTAATTTTCACCCATGAGGACATGGGTGTTGTTGAGGGGAGGGTATTGTTATAGTATTTCATTAAGAGTTTTTACCTATTTTGTCTTTTTCCTTATTTTGTCAAATTACTGAGCTGTCACAGCAGGTTGTTAAATTGGTGACATGTGAGTGGTGACATGTGAGTGGTTGTTTTCATAGACCAATGGTCTCTATTTATCCGTTGAAGGAATGAAAATAATATACCACTTTTATCAATCAATTATATTTCTCTCTCCTTTCTAATTCTCTGCAAGTTCTATCATCATCAGGTTGCATTCTCAAATATTGTGACCTCTGGTTATAGACGTGGATGTTACCGGTTATCCCTAATATCCAAATATATTGCTAACATCTTTCCTAATTAGAGATCTGTAGTTCAAACCCCCAAGATGAATTATTCCCGGTGAAACATCTTGGTAAAAGCCTTAGAACAAAAAACTAGGACACATCCACCCAAAGAGGAATTATTCCCGGTGAAACCTCTTACCCATTTGCTTAGAGCCAAAATAAGTTCAAAACCATATAGCTTTCTCTTGTGCTATAACAAGGACTAGGGGTGGCAAAACGGGCCGCCCGCCCGCCCCGCTTTATGCCCGCCAAAAAACGAGCGGGGCGGGCATGCCCGCCAAGTAAAATGGGCATCAAAATCATGCCCGCCCCGCCTTGCATCAGTCTTATATTTCCATCTTCATTCTAAGGCTATGGTTTTTATTCGTAGACGATAAAGTTTCAAATAGAAATACCGAAAATTAATTACAACAACAATAAACAACCTATATTAAAATAATAATGAGTATAAAATATGATTACAATAATAATTAAAATTTATATTCGAAAGAAAACATAAGTACTATTGTTCTAGAACTGGGAAGAAAGAAGAAGGAAATTAGACAAAAAAACAATAAAAAAAACTAAACTAAAGCATATATTTAAATTCGTTCTAAGATTGTTATTTGTAGAAGCAGAAGTCGATTAAACTCTCATTCAAATTGTAAAGCCTGAAAAATAATAATTAGAAATTATATTACACAATATGAATATGAGTATGAAATGAATTAGAATAGAATCAAAATAATATTTATGAAATAAATTCAAATATGATCAAAATAATAAAATTAAAATTTATACGGAAAAGTACGTGCATGGAATTAATTTGAATAGATGAAAAAAAATGAAACTATCTTAGAGCTTTTGGATTGCAGTTGATATTGCTACGAAGACTTGCAAAATAAAAACTGATGAGATGATTTAAGATGTGTAAAGTGCAACGTCCTCAAGAATTTTATGAGTATTATACTAATTCTCCACAATTTAAAAAACTCTTCTCGAAAGATGGAGGACACAAAAACTTGCATGAAATATTATTCCAAAGAGATATTTTAACCCAAAATACGTTAATTTTTGAAAAGATAATTTTTCTCGTACACATCTTTCTGTTTTTTCATCCCAAAATCTATATATTAAAGACCTCTTGTTTTTCGTTTTAAAAGGAAAATTTCCTTATGAAATTTTATTACCGCATTTAAGACTCATTCAACAAAATTTAACATTGGCAAGATCAAAGTATTGAAAATAAATATTCGAAATTTAAAAATACCGTTCAACAAAATATAATTAATATTAAAAGCAAATTAAACCATTCACCACTCTTAATTGTCATTAAAATTATTCAATAAAAATATTTAAAAATGTTTTATTTTACTGAATACGATTTTGAAATCACACACTGTTAACTTTAAAAATATTATAGCCCTTTATTTATCATTATCATCAACTTAAAATATCAATCACATGGCAGCAAATAGTAATCAATATTATTCCTATTCATTATTAACATATTCATATGGTTTAAATATATTGGTTAATAAAAAATATTTTAATTATAACTTGTAAATGATGGTTAATAAAGAAAAAATCTAATTGATTTTAATAAAATATTTCTACATTAACTACTTCTTTTATTTTTTTAATTATAAATTATTATATAAAGTTATTTATATTTATTTATATGTTTTTAATGATTAATATATATATATATATATATATATATATATATATATATATATATATATATAGATATATAGATATATTAAAATTGTAATTTTATTTTGTAATTTTCTTAATAGATAAACAATTATAATTTTTATAAAAAATATTATTTTTAATCGTGATAGTTGAATATTATATTATTATTATTATTTTTAGTTATTATTATGAATATTATTATATAACTTTTTAAATAGTGATAGTTGATTATATTATTATTATTATTATTATTATTATTTTAATAGTGTTAGCAGAATATTACATTATTATTATTATTATTTATATACTTTTTTAATGATTAATATATATTAAAATTGTATTTAGATTATTTAATTTTCTAATATATCTTAATAGGTAAATAATTATAACTTTTATAAAAAATATTATTTTTAATTGTGTTAGTTGAATATTATGTTATTTTTATTATTATTATTATTGATTATTATTATTTGCTGAATATTATATTGCAATTATTTTAATAATGATAGTTAATTATATTATTATTTTAAATAGTTATAACAGTAAATTACATTATTATTACTATTTATATAAAAGTTATTTGTTTTTAATTATTCTACTTTTTTAATGATTAATATATATTAAAATTATATTTAGATTATTTAGTTTTCTAATATATCTTAATAGATAAAAATCTATAACTTTTATAAAAATATTATTTTTAATCGTGTTAGTTTAATATTATATTATTATTATTATTATTATTATTATTATTATTATTATTATTTTCGATTATTTTTATTAACTGAATATTATATTATAATTTTTTTAATAGTGATAGTTGATTATATTATTTTTTTAAATAGTGTTAGTAGAATATTATATTATTATTATTATTATTATTATTATTATTATTATTATTTTCGATTATTATTAGCTAAATATTATATTATATTATAAAATTAAATATATGATTTAGTTACTAATTAACCATTTATATAAAAATATGAATAAAATTTTAAATACTTTTATTCTTATTTGATTTTTTTTCAGCAAAAATTTAAAATAAAAAAAAATCAAATAAGAATAAAAGTATTTAAAATTTTACTCATATTTTTATATAAATTGTTAATTAGTAACTAAATCATATATTTAATTTTATAATATAATATAATATTTAGCTAATAATAATCGAAAATAATAATAATAATAATAATAATAATAATAATATAATATTCTACTAACACTATTTAAAAAAATAATATAATCAACTATCACTATTAAAAAAATTATAATATAATATTCAGTTAATAAAAATAATCGAAAATAATAATAATAATAATAATAGTAATAATAATAATAATAATAATATAATATTCAACTAACACGATTAAAAATAATATTTTTTATAAAAGTTATAATTTTTTATCTATTAAGATATATTAGAAAACTAAAAAATCTAAATATAATTTTAATATATATTAATCATTAAAAAAGTAGAATAATTAAAAACAAATAAATTTTATATAAATAATAATAATAATGTAATTTACAGTTATAACTATTTAAAATAATAATATAATTAACTATCATTATTAAAATAATTGCAATATAATATTCAGCAAATAATAATAATCAATAATAATAATAATAATAATAATAATAATAAAAATAACATAATATTCAACTAACACAATTAAAAATAATATTTTTTATAAAAGTTATAATTATTTACCTATTAAGATATATTAGAAAATTAAATAATCTAAATACAATTTTAATATATATTAATCATTAAAAAAGTATATAAATAATAATAATAATAATGTAATATTCTGCTAACACTATTAAAATAATAATAATAATAATAATATAATCAACTATCACTATTTAAAAAGTTATATAATAATATTAATAATAATAACTAAAAATAATAATAATAATATAATATTCAACTACCACGATTAAAAACAATATTTTTTATAAAAATTATAATTGTTTATCTATTAAGAAAATTAAAAAAATATAATTACAATTTTAATATATATATATATATATATATATATATATATATATATATATATATATATATATATATATATATATATATATATATATATATATATATATATATATATATATATATATATATATATATATATATATATATAGGGGACGACTCAAGTGAGAACACTTGGTTATATTAAATATTAAGGATCTTAGAAAGAGAAATCAATCCAGTCCATTAAAATCAAATTTAATGGTCGTGATTCATTGTTCTCATTTCTCATAATAACCAAGTGTTCTCACTTGAGTCGTCCCCATATATATATATATATATATATATATATATATATATATATATATATATATATATATATATATATATATATATATATATATATATATATATATATATATATATATATATATATATATAAATCATTAAAAACATATAAATAAATATAAATAACTTTATATAATAATTTATAATTAAAAAAATAAAAGAAGTAGTTAATGTAGAAATATTTTATTAAAATCAATTAGATTTTTTCTTTATTAACCATCATTTCCAAGTTATAATTAAAATATTTTTTATTAACCAATATATTTAAACCTCATGAATATGTTAATAATGAATAGGAATAATATTGATTACTATTTGCTGCCATGTGATTGATATTTTAAGTTGATGATAATGATAAATAAAGGGCTATAATATTTTTAAAGTTAACAGTGTGTGATTTCAAAATCGTATTCAGTAAAATAAAACATTTTTAAATATTTTTATTGAATAATTTTAATGACAATTAAGAGTGGTGAAAGGTTTAATTTGCTTTTAATATTAATTAAATTTTTGTTGAACGGTATTCTTAAATTTCGAATATTTATTTTCAATACTTTGATCTTGAATCCAATTATATTCTTAATCAGTAAGTAACTGATCTTGCCAATGTTAAATTTTGTTGAATGAGTCTTAAATGCGGTAATAAAATTTCATAAGGAAATTTTCCTTTTAAAACGAAAAACAAGAGGTCTTTAATATATAGATTTTGGGATGAAAAAACAGAAAGATGTGTACGAGAAAAATTATCTTTTCAAAAATTAACGTATTTTGGGTTAAAATATCTCTTTGGAATAATATTTCATGCAAGTTTTTGTGTCCTCCATCTTTCGAGAAGAGTTTTTTAAATTGTGGAGAATTAGTATAATACTCATAAAATTCTTGAGGACGTTGCACTTTACACATCTCAAATCATCTCATCAGTTTTTATTTTGCAAGTCTTCGTAGCAATATCAACTGCAATCCAAAAGCTCTAAGATAGTTTCATTTTTTTTCATCTATTCAAATTAATTCCATGCACGTACTTTTCCGTATAAATTTTAGTTTTATTATTTTGATCATATTTGAATTTATTTCATAAATATTATTTTGATTCTATTCTAATTCATTTCATACTCATATTCATATTGTGTAATATAATTTCTAATTATTATTTTTCAGACTTTACAATTTGAATGAGAGTTTAATTGACTTCTGCTTCTACAAATAACAATCTTAGAACGAATTTAAATATATGCTTTAGTTTAGTTTTTTTTATTGTTTTTTTGTCTAATTTCCTTCCTCTTTCTTCCCAGTTCTAGAACAATAGTACTTATGTTTTCTTTCGAATATAAATTTTAATTATTATTGTAATCATATTTTATACTCATTATTATTTTAATATAGGTTGTTTATTGTTGTTGTAATTAATTTTCGGTATTTTTATTTGAAACTTTATCGTCTACGAATAAAAACCATAGCCTTAGAATGAAGATGGAAATATAAGACTGATGCAATCATTTAGATTGTCAAATTTCTAAAAGTATAATACACATGATTTCATTCAGATATAAGTATAATACACATGCTTTCATCCAGATATAACTTACCAATTAGGTTGTTTTTATTTAATTTTTTTCTTCCACTTATGATTTTCTTTCGAATATAACCATCCAAATAATATTTAATTTATATTTAATTGTATGTCAATATTTACATGGAATAGTTGATTTGTTATTCTTTATAAAATATAATTTATTTCTTTAAACATATTGTTTCTAACAATCTAGATTCTTACACTATAATTAGTGTTGTACCCTAAATTTTGCCCCGACTGTTCATCTGCATAATTTTCATTTTTTGCATTCATTTGAAAAAAATCAAAAAAAAGTTTATATGTAGTATTCATTTGCATCATTTCTCATTCAAAAAATTGAAAAAAATATATACATACAGTCATTACATGCATTTTATTTGATTTTATAGTTAATATAACTTTTGTTCACTTTTTACTAATATTTTGTGATTTTATAATTTTAATCTAAATTCAATTTAGACTTTAAGTTGAATTTCTATTAAAATTAAAGTCAATTTGTTATTACTTTTTATTTTGTTATTTTGTTTTATTTCCTTTTTATAGGTGCAAATAAAAGAACTCATTTTTGGGTCCAAGCTAATTCAAATTGAAGGCCCGTGTTCTTTAGTCCAAGCCTTTCTTTTGCAAGATTTTTGAAGCCATATTCAAGATGCTATTTGTGAGAAATTCGTGGGACCATTTACAGTGGAGCTCACGTTTCTCTTCTCAGCAAAAGATTCATTTTTCAATGACATCATCATCTTCTAGAATTTGACTACAGACAAAATTGAAAACAAACTTTTTTGAGACCTCCCTCCGCTTCTCACGTTTTCTTCACGCGTTTTCACCCCAATTTCCCTGAAAAAGTGGATCTGATTCTCTCCTCTGCTCACGCGTTTCTTCTCACACTACTACAACGAACTTTTGATTCCAAACCCTCTTAGAAATTCCTCTTCTAACCTCACCCACTCTCACCTATATAAGGACCTCACTGCATCAGTAAAAAGGGAGGAAGAAAAGTGCAATGTTACTCTGCCAAAATATAACCACAATGCTTCCTCCAAAGTTCTGAAATCCCAGCAGTTCATCGAATCGTTACTCACCTTCATAAAACCACCCTTCAATTCATAGTCGATTCAACCTCCTTCATACCACACTCCACCACTTCATACTCCACAACAAAAACCCTGCAACCTTCACACAATAGCTTCATAATTCTTTCAGCAACCCAACTCATAATACCATCACAACATATCAACCATTTTCAGAACCTACACTATCACCAACACACAGAACATGTAAACCAAAACCATTCAACAAAAAATCTGTCAAAACAACATTCATCATCATACCTTCAATCTCCCCTGTCACAATCATCTTGCAATACGCCATCATCACCTTCGCAACTCACATCAGAGGCGTATCACCTTCAGCGAACAAATCGACGCTCCCTTGCATCTTCATCGTCCTCGTAACAATTCCACAATTCCGGCGAACTCGCAACGGATTCATCCTTCAGCGTTTTCGGAGCAGATCGGAGAGAAGGAGTTCATTTAGAGGCATTCTTTGAAGATCTTCCGACTCGCATCTCCAACGGTAACTCTTTCCTTTTCGCAATATTTTGTAATCGTTGAAATTGTTGAATCAATGATACTTGAATGTTTACGAACCATTTGATGCGCATGATTTCTTCTTGTATGAATAGATTGTTTGTTGGTTATCTCTGTTTTGGTAAAACTTGTTTTAAAATCTGAGAATACTAGTGAACAGAGAGTTTGATGAGAGAAACAGAGCGTGTGAGTTGAGAAAACAGAGAGGGAGGCGCCCCCATTGTTTAGAATTTAGGGTTTATTCTGGTTGCTATTTCGTTGTTGGGCCCAAGCTATGAAAGGCCCTGTCCGTTTTCTGAATGCTATACCCTTTTGGATTTACACCTCTGCTTGCTGTATTTGAAATCAACTTGGGCCAAGCCTCATGGGCTCAGCGCCTTGTCTTTGCTATACCATACCCTGCCAATGCTCTTTACACCCTCATATTTGCTTAGTTCTTAGCCCATTTATATGTTTATGCTTTTTTTTTTTTTTTATAATTTGTTTAAATATTTGTCTCTTTTATTTTTAGTTTAATGTTAAAAATACAAAAAATATGTGTTAGATTTATTAATTTTTCTCATGTTAAAACGCCAAAAATATGTTTATCTATTTTAATTTCCTTTTAGATTTTAATATGCTTATTTTTATACTCTCCTTAGTTGATTTTGATTAATATTTGTTAGTATATTTTTGTCACTTATTCATGCATCATTATATATATTCGTTGCTAACATTTTTCTTGACTTTTGTGAGGTACTACTATCATTGAGGCATTGAACTTTATTGTGGACATTTATAACTCATTTTAATCTTTGTATATATTATCCTTTTATTTTCCGCTTTAATTTTCGATTGGGTTGTAATAATTAGTAGTTAATTTTCATCCCCATTTATTAAGTGTGTAATCCCCATCCCCGAAGCCTTGTAATAATTTTACCGCTTTCCTTTACCGCTTTATTTTATTATTGCTTGCATGCTTTAACCGTTTTTCAAACTAAAATTAGGTTCTTAACCGTTTTCTACCATAAGTCGATTGCACTTCACGCATCGCCATCAACCGTACTTACACATGCACACTTGCACGTACACCCTTATTTTACTCCTATGTTCATCCCTTTATGCTTGAACTTGTATGCTTGTTTGTATGGATTTTACCCGTATGAGCTTGTATGTTTTTATTTACTTCTTCCATCTTTTTAAATAAAATGTTCACCCCCGCATTACTTGGTCCATATACCAAGCTCCCAACCAACTCTTTGTAAGTCGAGTGCCTTGAGCACCGCCATCGACCTGTTTTCAAAACTCTTTTCTTAATAAAACCTTTTACTTTTGTCATGTGATCTTCTTTAAACTCTTTTGTGCACTTGCATTCTTTTCCCTTTAAAACTTGTTTTCAATAAATCCTTTTTCGAAACTTTTGAGCAGAACTACAAATGCTCTGACTTCTCCATTGCACTGAGGAGGTATGTAGGCACAAGATTTTACATCTTGCCGAGCAAACTTTTGTAAATACCCTTCTTCTTTTGTAAATAACCTTTTTCTTTTGTATATATTTCTTTTCTCATTTCTTTTAGCAAACAAAAAAATAGTTTTAATACAAACACAGATTTTCAAAAGGTTCCTGTGGAGTACCACAGATGTGAGGGGTGCTAACACCTTCCCCTTACATAACCAACCCCCGTATCCAGATTTCTTTTGTGGTTTTTTTCGAGTTTTTCCCCTTTCCTCTTTTGGAATTAAAAAAGTTCGGTGGCGACTCTTGCTTTTTAACGACTTAAGTTAACCAATGACTTAAACTCAAATTTTTGCCGCTACAGAAAAGTGGCGACTCTGCTGGGGACTTTCTTAAGTGGGTTTAGCCTATTTTGTTTATCTGTGTGTATGTTATTGCTTATTGTTTGCTTTTTCTTTTTGTATATATATATATATATATATATATATATATATATATATATATCTTATTTTGTATATATTCTTATTTGTTTATGTGGCTACTTGGGTGATACTTTGTGATATGAGATAAAGTTCTAACCCGGACTTTTGTGAGTAACTTGAGATAGGAGGTGGTAAGACCAATAGTTGCATGTCAGGAGCGATCCTTAACATGAGCATCATATGGTGGAACCCCAATCAGTGGAGGCCTCATGGAAGGTAGTAGATGTTGTTACGAGCTATCGTAAGAACGCTATTATTTTCAATAGTGAGTGTCCGTAGAAGCTGAATGACCTAGAACCCTTTTAACCCATCTAAGCCTTTTTTAGGATGTAGCGCAGAAACAAGTTCAAGTACCAATTTGTTCTTGTTGTCATGCGATGCTACGCTCAGACGAGGTCTTTTTAGGAATATTATTGGTGCCCATGAGCAATTGTGTGTGCTGGTAGTATCCGATAGAAGATTGAAAACTCTGGGAACCTTTGTAGAACCCGTTTGGCAGGTACAAAATTCCCTAGTACATACCTTTGTGGGTTGTTCTTAATCTTGACTCCATGCTCGTGACTTTGAACCTTGTTTGTGTGACCTTGATTATGATGGATACATAAACCATGCATTCGTTTGATTTCTAAGGAACTCATAGGTCTTTCTTTGTAAACATCATAAGTTTCATCAAACTCAATGGATCTTGGGTGTTGATGGGGTGAAAACCCTAATCCACCAAAATGGATGATTGATCTTGATGATAACTTGATCAATGCTTTGATCCAATTTAGGATTTACGTCCTTCATGCTTTGATGTTTACAAATTAATAACTTGAATTCTTTGAACATCAAACAACATTGCATTTGCATTGCATCATTTGCATACTTCATGCATTTATCCAGGTTGTCCAGAACACTTATCCTTGTCTGTCTCCATCTTCAGTGTTGTCTGTCTACCGTCAAGCTGATTCCTCCACACAAGTACGGAACTAGAGCTGCTGTTAGACAAAGAATGGCAGACCAAGAGAAACATAACATGGAAGTTAGAATGGAAATTGATGAGTTGAAATCAGGCATGATTAAGCTTACCGAGATGATGCAAGTGTTGATGGCTAGGACTGATCCACCTCAGAGGACTGTTATTTCCGAAGTCTCCACTGCTGTTGTTGATCCTTTACAGGTTCAGAAGCCACCTTCTACTTGGCCAGAATTTGGGTTACCTGAGAATTTCTCTCCAACATATGTCAATGCTTCTATGGTGGGTCAAACTTCGAGGCAGATATTCCAACCTCCGGTCTTTTCTGAACCTCCACCTGTTGTTCATACTACTGCTCAAGCTGTTCCAGCTCGTTATGACAATCCTCTCTATGATTACCGTTCTGTTGGTTCTCGAAGTGTTAGTCAAGGAGATTGTGGTGAAGTTGAAGAAGTCCGTGAGCAATATCAGGCATTGGAAAAGAGGCTAAGAGCTATGGAAGGAAGCAATTTCTTTAGTGTGAATGCTGATAACATGGGTCTTGTTTCAAATCTTGTCATGCCTTCCAAGTTCAAAGTTCCCGAGTTTGAGAAGTACAAGGGGCATACTTGTCCAAGGAGTCATTTGACCATGTACTACAGAAAGATGACTGCTTACACCAACAACCAGAATTTGCTCATTCATTGCTTTCAAGACAGTTTAAGTGGTGCTTCGTTGAAGTGGTACATGAGTTTGGAAAAGGGTTGTGTTCAGAATTTCCAAGATTTAGCTGATGCGTTCATGAAACAGTACAAGTATAATCTGGATATGGCACCTGATCGTCGTCAACTTCAGAATATGGCTCAGAAGGAAAAGGAATCTTTCAAGGAATATGCTCAACGTTGGAGAGAATTGGCTTCCCAAGTTGAACCACCTTTGTCTGAGAAGGAATTAACTAGCTTGTTCATGGATACCCTTTCTCCTTTCTTTTGGGAGAAGATGATTGGAAGTGTGTCTTCAAACTTCACTGATTTGGTAACAATTGGTCAAAGGCTAGAAGAAGGAATCAGGAAAGGAAAAGTGTCTGTTGCTGTTGATTCTTCAAAGAAACCTTTTGGGGGCTTCCAGAAGAAGAAAGAGAATGAGACTAATGCTGTGTTGAATGATAGAAGAAGACCTCGTCATGGACCTCAGAATGGTGATCAGCCATATGTAGCCGCTGTCGCTCCTGTGCAAGTTCAAGCTCGTCAACCTCAAGCTGCTAACCAGAATCGGATTCGTAATAGGGTCGAATTTGATCCTATCCCTATGACTTATACTGAACTGTATCCTGCTTTGGTCCAGAAAGGGTTGATTACAACAAGAGCTATGCCTCCACCTCGAAATCCTCTCCCTGATGGTTTCAGATCTGATCTTCATTGTCCTTTTCATCAAGGTGCAGCAGGCCATGATTTAGAAAGATGTTTCCCTCTGAAAGAAAGAGTTCAAGAGTTGGTTAGATCAAAGATGCTATCTTTCAGGGATGTGGGTCCTAATGTTGTCACTAATCCGTTGCCAGACCAAAGTGGCTGAAGACAAGTCAAAGCCAGATAGTCTCCTAAAGCCAAGTGTTTCAGACATGATAGCTCATCTTTGTTGCTGATTAGTCACTAGGCCTTTGTTTCTTAACTGTTTGCATCTCCTTTATTGTATTGTTTACTTTCAAACTTGTTTATTCCTGAATGTTAATTTTAATGAAATGAGCATTGCATATTTTGAATTCATTCACATCCACTATGCTTATGTTTATTCCTTCTTTTACAAAAAGTTTCTTCCATTTGCTTTCTCTATCAAACTTGTGTTTTATGCAGAGATTTGAGGGAGGATGATGACAACGAAATACCCAAGTTGTTGAATTGTATGCTTTCAAATAAAACTTTGTTGATGATGTACAGGCATTGTTTCAATTCCCAAACACTGGAGAAATAAGGAAGTTAATCCCTTGTTAACCCCTTTGAGCCTTCGAAGTAGGAGTTTCTTTCTGTACGAAAAAACCCGCATTTTAAACCTGGGGCAGGGTAGTTCTCAGTTAATTTGGTTGTGCATTCTATTTTAAGAGAATCATTCAGTACACCTTTCAACAAAGGTTTCAATCACAAGCTTTCCTCCGCATACATCAACGAAGTGTTGGAGATGTCAATCAAAAGCCAATGATGGTTCATCAATCATTAAGCAAGGCGGTTGCTATCTTTCAAAAAAAAAAAGTATCAAAAAATATAATCAAAGAAAAGCCTGCTAAGTCAAGACCAAAAATGACTTAGGCAAAAACAAGGTCATCCCGCTGACTGTAACTTCAAAAATAAACAGTTCAGGCAAAAGTTAGGGATATCAAAAGAAAAAGAGCAAAAAAAAAGAGAAGTCAATAAAGTCCTCAAACAACAAAATGTTGTGATTATCAAAAGGAAGAAGTGACTGCCATCTCAAAAGTTCTCTTTGCTTGTGAACTATCATTATCAAAGGTGCAAATCCAAAAGTCTCTTGGAACCTGAATGCATAAGTTGAATTAACTGAGTTTTAGGACTGGAGATCATCACGAAGATGGGGTGGGTACAATCAAATTTTGAGCCTTATATCCTTTGTTTCTGAAACCGTGAACCTGACCATGTTACAACCTTTAAAAGACCTAATTGAAGCAAGGTTTGTTTGAAAGCATACTACAACAAGGTTGCGTAAGCTGACTCCCATGAGATTTGCCAATCATCTGTTTTGATATCATGCCTTTGCTTTATCTGTCACTTTGAATGTCTTAACCCTTTTGTGTTTTTACCGGTGATTCCATTTTTCTTTACATCAATAACATCATTCCAATAATGACTTTGATTTCAAAAATATGCTTTGAGCATTGCATTAAAATTACCATTCTTGAATGAACATTTTATTTGCAAGTAAGCACTCATCTTTCAGGAATTTCAAGGAAGAGTCATTGGTTAACTTAATTCGTTAAAAAGCAAGAGTCGCCACCGAACTTTTTTGATTCCAAAAGAGGAAAGGGAAAAAACTCGAAAAAAACCACAAAAGAAATCTGGATACGGGGGTTGGTTATGTAAGGGGAAGGTGTTAGCACCTCTCACATCTGTGGTACTCCACAGGAACCTTTTGAAAATCTGTGTTTGAAAGTTAAAGCGGTTTTGTTTGCTAAAAAGAGAGAAAAGAGAAAAGAAAAGGTTATTTACAAAAGAAAAAGATTATTTACAAAAGTTTGCTCGGCAAGATGTAAAATCTTGTGCCTACATACCTCCTCAGTGCAATGGAGAAGTCAGAGCATTTGTAGTTAAACTCAAAATTTTTGCCGCTACAATTAGTAATACCAATAATATTTAATTTTTATTTTAATTGTTATGAAGTTTTATTTTTTATTTCTTTTTAATTGTGACCAATAATAATTTATGAATCTAAGTTCATATTCAACCATTAATGACTTATTAAAAGAATTAAAACTCATTTCGCACTATTGTGATTATTCATCAATTCCAAGTTTTAATTATAAAAAAATCGAAACTCCATTTTACAATATTAGTGACATTATGTACCCATCAAAATTTTAAATTGTAAGTTAGTACTATATTAAAAAATATATAAGTTAGTACAATAATTTTTAAAGTTGGATTATTGTTTCAAAGCAAAATCGTCAAATTTTTCTTTTATTATTCCAATTAATTGGTATTCGAAATTTTAATGTTTAAAAATTGATAATAACGCTAATAAATAATAAAGCTAATAAATAAAATATTTATTTAATTAAAGTTATATGATCTAATTAATAAAAAAATCAATAATAGTGCTAATAAATAAATAAAATTATTTAATCAATACTATATGATCTAATTAATAAAATAAAATCAATAATTGCATATTTAACCGTTTATGTATTATATAGATTCATTACATGTAAATGTTTTATATATAGAATAACATGATTTACTATAACATAATTTCTCATAATTGTGCTTTTGAAATTTGGATATCTACATATTTTTCACGGATTGTTACAATTTGCATAATTGTGCTTTTAAAATTTTAATATCTACATATTTTTCACTATGATTGTTACAATTATATTCATTTGTACTAAAATTAATTTAAATGATAAATTAAATGTTAAACTTATTATACTTCAAGTAGTAATATTTCTATACTCATAATGTTTTAAAATAATTTACTTATTTTAATATATAAATGGAATCATAATAGATCTTCTTATAATCTAGAAAAAATAATAATATAAAACACTTTTTGCATTATTCTTTCTCATTAAAAAATTAAAATTAAAATTTCAAACATAATCTAAATGAATTATAAAGTAATTTTATATGCAAATAAAAAATTTAATATGAATTATTATAAAATAATATAGTTTTATTTCTAATATACCCGGGCAGAGCACGGGTGGACAATCTAATAAATTATAAATAATAATAATGATAATTATATGGCACATCAAGAAACCCTATAGAACTTTGAGGCAAAATGATCTTTTTACCGATTCAACATATTTTAGAACTCTCTTTAATTATTATTATTATTATTATTATTATTATTATTATTATTATTATTATTATTATTATTATTATTATTATTATTATTATGTTGATAAATGGAAGAGGTGTCTTTGGATGAATAAGTTGTTACTGTATACTCCCTCCGTTTTTTTAAGTGTCATTTTAGCAAAAAGCTCTTCAACCAAGATAGTGGATTATTAGAGTTGTTTTTTCTATTATGCCCTCATTTATTTTCTTTTTCCAAATAAATTCAATAATCACTCTCTTTTTCTAATATCACTCTCTTTTTCTAATGACTAAAGAAATTTATTGAAAAAGTAAGGATATAATTGACAAATTATAACATTAAATTATAAAAGGACACTTAAATAGAAATAAAAAAAATTCCTCTAGCTTTTCGCGTTGTGCTGGCTCCATTCATCTTCTACTTCATCAATTGCCTGTAGATTTAAGTCATTTGAAAGTGAGTTTATAGCTGGAAACAATTGTAACAAAAAATAAATTAATGGATAGAAAAAATAGTGCACAGTCAACAACAAAGCAAGAATTTACAAAGATCTGAATAACAATAATCTCAAGTGAAAACTAGGTAAATGGGTGATTATCGAAACATCATTTTAACAAACAAACTTGTTCAGTTCCTACAGGTTTGCTTTCAACTGAGTTTTAACCACATTTGGCACTCTAAGAGAACATGTACAATAAAGGTTGTGCAAATAAGCATTATGGAACTGGCTTTTAGAAGGTGATACAATTATGTGCAGCCTAACTAATACATTTCAAAGATACAAATCTACAAAATAACAATGTTTAACATCTTACCTTCTTAAAGTATAAAGGTGCCTCTTTAGCAATATCCTTAGGTAAAGGAATACACTCAATCATTCAATGGCGCCGTTGTTGTGTCAATCCCATTACAGTTTCAAGAAACACCACTTCCTTATCTTCCTTCGCAAACATCATAATAAGACTTTTTTGAAGTTTCGAATTTCCACCCACGTTTCTTCATCCACAATTCTTGTAGCTGATTCATGCTGCCATATCAGGGATAAGATATAGTTGCAGATTAGGAGTCTATAACAGAAAAATAATAAGGTTCTATGACATAAATTAACAGACTAAAAAAATCAATTCATCCACTTTAAATTCATATCAACTTTATATAACTCAAAGCTACTTCCAAACATGTAATAACATTCAAAGCTACCATGTAATTTAACCGATTTCAATAAGTCATCAAACTCATTTAATTCCTCATTACTATCATTTACTGCGATATTTGACTCACCAACCAAAGAACTTAATCACATATATTGCAGGGACTTTACTTCAAGTAATTGATCTAATTGAAGTAAAAAACAATGAGGCTTTCTTTGTGGACACAAAAAACATCAATACAGAATTTTACACTATGACGTAAATTGTACCTCTTCAACTTGAACTTCCTCGGACACTATCTCATTTGTTTCTAGAACTGCAGGCGTCTTGCTTTTAAGCATCCAACCCAATCCCATTTCTTTCCTTACAATGTCGCTCTCAGTGGTAGATTCACCTTTGAATTTGTTCTCGCTACTCCTTGTAGTAGTCTTCTGACGCTTCGCTCGGCGACCGAAAGAACCATCACAAACATCTGAAAGAGTAGAGTCGTCCTCATATGTATATTCCTTTTCATGATGCATTTTGTAGATTGCTAGAGGTTAGCAATGCCTGTATAAGGATAAAAAGAATCGATAGTATAAGGGAAAGTACAAATCCAATACAGGACAAGGTGGCGTGCTTGCCCACCTATTTTTTTTTATTTAATTTTCATTTTTTTAATAGATTAATAATATTTTTTTACTTTTTAATTAAAATTTTTATTTATTTTTAAAATTATTTTCTATAAAATTATTTTTTAACAAATGTTACTTAAAAAATATTTGTATCTTCACAAATAAATGTATAAAATAAAACCATCAATAATTAAAATTAATATAACTGACTAAAAAAGGTGGTTTAAGATGGGGCGGCGGATTTTGGCGGGTGGCGGGTTTTGGTGGGGTGAGCTTTCGCGGGCGACGGATTTTAGCGGCGCAGACTTTGATGGGCGGCGGATCCAAAATCTTAACTCAATCCTCTATTTTTTTTTCGGGTGTGCGGACCGGGCCGTCGGATCACAGTCTCTTTTGTCACCCCTACTATGTAAGACAAATCTTAGATGAGATGTGATTTGAAAATATTTGTCATATATGTACGTGAAATCATGTCTTCCATAAAAGAATAAAACACATTAAGTAAACTGTCACTTTATCAGAGAGTAGGTTCAAGAAAATCTCATATCAAATTCCTATGTTAGCATAAGAGATCAACTAGCATATTTGTTACAAAGGTATTGAATAGGGGGCGTAGTGATTTTTTTTTGCAAGGCCAAAGAAAACATTTTTATTAATCATAAAGCATAAGGGATGCCACTGAACCAATTACATCAAAATCTAAATGAGTAAACACCATACATTTGCTTACTAAACAGTAGATAAAGATCACTGCTAAAAGCTTGCAATAGCAGACCAAAACCACAACCAGAATAAAACCCAAACAGCAGCCAATACCAGGGAGAGAAAAACCTGAAGATGTTTGCCATACACCAATATCAGAACCTCGACATAATACTTGAGGCAAAACCGCATTCTACAAACAGCATTCCAGATAAGCAAAAACACCGCCGAATCAATGAGACAGAATCCACACAATCTCGGTCTTAAAAAGACCCACCTCTGCAGAGAGCAAGACGAAAACAGAAATTCAGAGTATGAAATGAAAACTCGATTATATCGATCCAACCGACAGCAATACTCTGAATAATTTTCACCACCTAACTTCCTTCCGACCTGCAGCCAGTAACCCACGCCCTGAGCATTTGAGGTTCCTCCTGATGTGGCTATTGCGATTGCTTAATTTAGTTGTGCCCAATACTTAATTACGCAGACGCAACCAAAAGACACCAAAACCATATTGCGCTAATTTATAAACTCCAATCAAAGAAACATGAACGAAACGAAGGGACCACATCCACCCCCTGACCACTTAGACGCCACTAATCCGCACCTATATTCCAATTCTGGAAACTCTTCAATGGATACGCAAGCAAACCTCCACATATAGGAATATACCGCGAACCATATTAAAACATCCAGCTCCTGGCCACCAATTCTATCAGAAGCAGTCTTTCCTACATTACCAAGAACCGTTAACAGAAACTATTGAAACGTATCCCACGGCACCTCCCTTACTATATACCATAAACCAATTCACTCTTGACATGTCCAGCCTATGCACTCCTTTGGATTCGTAATCCATTGATTAAGTGCATAGTTAAATCCTCCCACCTTCGCCCTTAGCCACTTCCAAGACAACACTTGTATTTCTTCGATACATATGCTTCGACATAGCCCTGTAGTTCTGAAAACCTTGTCGTTTCTTCTTTTCCAAATCATCCATACACACGCGAACCAGTTGGCTGAAAATCTTTCTCTAAGTACCCTACCTCCATTGCTTAGACCTGCAAAATGATGAAAATTCTGCACAGTAGAGTTATGAGAAACATATGTGAATCCTATCCATCTTAAGACCTCGCTCCATGCAACCAGGGCTGCCGGATATTCGAAGAAAATGTGTTCGACATTTTCCTCACTCCTACAGCCATACGGGCATGAATTTTGAGATTCGACTAAGATTCCTCTCTTAACTAACCCCACTTATCGTTGACGTTGTTCCTTAACGAAAATCTACGGATCATATCTTTGATTTCCTCCCCATTCCTAGCATTTTCCCCCTCTAAAGTACTCTCCCAATCACCATTCCATTCAGTTCTCCCGTTCTCAGTACTAATTGCCTCTCTCACTAAAATTTCCTTATCTTTACTCAACATTAACAAATGTGGAAATTTATTCTTTAAGCTACCCCCTTCCAACCAATGGTCCTCCCAAAATGAAGTTTCTGCTCCATCACCAACGACCTTGTATAGGTTATTTTCGAACCACTGTTTCCTAAATTCTCCTTCCTCTTTATCTAACATTTGAAGATCTCTCCACCACAAGGAGCTAAATTTATCAATCTTAACTCCTCCTCTCCCATTCCCCCCATATTTAAACTCCAATATTCTAACCCACAACGAATTCCTCTCTGTAAGTAACCTCCACTTCCACTTTCCTACTAACGCTAAGTTAAAAGCCTTTAGGTTTTTTATTCCCAGACCTCCTTCTTCCTTTTCCCGACAAATCTTATCCCATTGGACCCAGTTCACTTTCTTCCGCTCTAGACCCCCACCCCACAGAAAGTTCTTAAACAGTGATTCCAATTTTTGAATAATACCTGTCGGCGCCTTAAAGATAGAGAGATAATATACGGGCAATGCAAACAATACCGACTTTAAGAGGATAATACGTCCACCAATCGATAGGTTTTTATTATTCCATGATGCCAGTCTACTTCTCACAATGTCTATCACTGGTTTCCACACGCCTTCCCTACGATGGTTACCTCCCACAGAAATCCCTAAGTATTTGAAAGGCGTTCCTCCTATCTTACAGTTGAGAACCGACGCCGCTTCCTCCATCCACACTGATGAAGTGTTAATACCAATTAATAAGCTCTTATGGAAATTGACTTTTAGACCAGACACCAATTCAAACATTTGTAAGGTTGCTTTGATTGCCCAAACATTCTTCCAACTCCTTTTACCTACGATAATGGTATCGTCTGCATATTGAATGTGGGATACTCTCAAGTCCCCATTTCTGAATTCATACCCCTCAAATACGTTCATGTGCACACTTTTAACCATCATAAGATTGAGACCTTCTGCCGCTATAAGAAATAAAAAAGGGGACAGTGGATCCCCTTGTCTCAATCCTCTCTCCATCGATATTTCTTCTGTCGTACTTCCGTTGACTAACACAGAGACAGTTGCCGTACGTAAACATTCGTATATCCAGTTCCTCCACTTTAAATTAAAACCCATCCTCTCCATCATAAAGTCAAGAAATTTCCAATCCACTGAATCGTATGCCTTTTCGAAATCCGCTTTGAATAAAATAGCTTCTCGTTTCCTCCTTACTGCATCATCGACCAGTTCGTTTGCTATAAGAATGCAGTCGCCTATCTGTCGTCCTTCCAAAAATGCAAACTGTGAATCTGTGATTACTTTATGGACCACTTTTTTCAGTCTATTCGTAAGAAGTTTAGATAAAACTTTATATATACACCCTATTAACGAAATAGGCCGAAACCCAGACAGCTTCACTGGGTTCTCCACTTTCGGGATTAGGGTGATGAAGGAACTATTAATTCCTTTGACCAATCTGCCGATCGAGTGAAATATTAAAATAATATATTACTAGAAATATTAAAAGTTATATTATAATAATATATTACTAGAAGTTAGTATTAAATATATATGTTTGAACTTTTTTTAATGTATTACTCTTTTAATTTATTAATATAAATATATGGTCACTACACATTGAATATGATAAATTATTCATATTTCTTCTTTTCTTTCTAAAACATTTATTTCCTCTTATTTTACATTTTATTCTTAATAGTTATAAGTTACTTAATACTAAATTACACTTTGAACTAATAAACCTATCAATTTAAAATCCTAAAGGATTTAACTTGAATCCTAAATTAATCATTGAATTATGCAACGCTAAATTATTTCAGCTCTCGTTCGTGCATTACAGTATCCTCTGTTAGAACAAGATTTGTTCTGATCAATATTCTTAGTTTTGATGATAACAATGTATATGAATTTTGTATGAGATAATATGGTACTCTAATACTATGCAATTTCCATTTCAGGAATTATATAAAGAGTATGCACAAAATCAGCGCAAGAAGCACTGACTCAGAAGGTTCAGCATGCAACATCAGAACATGGTCTGGCGAGACATCAGAAGATGGTCAAGCAGAATCAGAACATGGTCTATGGAAGCATCAGAAGGACTTGAGATCAGAAGCAGAAGCACTGAAGTTCTCATGGTATCACGCTCAGAAGCACTTCAAGGTCAGAAGACAAGAAGATGCTTTGCACCAAGCTGTTTGACTCTGATGATATTCAAACGTTGTTCACACAAACATCAGATCAGAAGCAAGTACTAGCTGGAAGGCTACGCTGACTGGCAAAAGGAACGTTGAAAGCTATTAAAGGCAACGTCAGTAGACACAGTGAAAGCAAGGCTCGAGGTAGTTGACAAAAGAGTGAAACATTAAATGCAATGCTGTACGGAATACGCAAAGCATTAAATGCTCCCAACGGCCATCTTCTCAAACGCCTATAAATATGAAGTTCTGATGAGAAACAAGGTTACGAATCACGAACTCTGAGCCAACTTGCTGAAACGTTGTTCAAATCAAAAGCTCTCAAACTTCATCAAACTCACTATATTGCTGTTGTAATACTTTAGTGAGATTAAGCTTAAACTTAAGAGAAAATCACAGTTGTGATAATAGCTTTATTAGAAGCATTGTAACTCTTAGAATTTGTTTACATTAAGTTGTAAGAACTAGAGTGGTCAGGTTGTTGATCAGAATACTCTAAAAAGTCTTAGAGGGTATCTAAGAAGATTGTTCCTAGAGTGATCAGGTTGTGATCAGTATACACTAGAAGACTTAGAAGTTGTCTAAGTGGAAAACCATTGTAATCTCGTGTGATTAGTGGATTAAATCCTCTAGTGAGGTAAATCACTCCAAGGGGGTGGACTGGAGTAGTTTAGTTAACAACGAACCAGGATAAAAATCATTGAGCAAACTGTTTTTATCTTACAAGTTTTAAAGCTACACTTATTCAAACCCCCCTTTCTAAGTGTTTTTCTATCCTTCAATTGGCATCAGAGCGCCGGTTCTAAGGTGCAAGCACTTAACCGTGTTTAGAAAAGATTCAGGAAGAGAAAAACGCTTCAGTACAAGATGTCTGGTGAAATTCCAACAAATACATCTACATCTGGCTCAGCTGAGCAATACAATGGAAATGGTAACAATGGTTATACTAGACCACCAGTATTTGATGGTGAAAACTTTGAATACTGGAAAGATAAACTTGAAATTTACTTCCTTGGTCTAGATGGTGACTTATGGGATCTTCTGATGGATGGTTACAAACATCCAGTGAAAGCTACTGGCGTAAGGCTTACAAGACAAGAAATGAATGATAATCAAAAGAAGCTTTTCAAAAATCATCATAAATGTAGGACTGTTTTGCTGAATGTTATCTCTCATGCTGAGTATGAGAATATATCTAACAGGGAAACTGCCTATGATATATATGAGTCATTGAAAATGACCCATGAAGGAAATGCTCAAGTCAAGGAGACCAAAGCTCTTGCCCTAATCCAGAAATATGAAGCCTTCAAGATGGAGGATGATGAAAATATTGAGAAGATGTTTTCAAGAGTTCAAACGCTAACTGCTGAATTAAGAGTTCTGGACAAAGGCTACACCAAGGCTGATCATGTAAAGAAGATCATCAGAAGCTTGCCCAGAAGATGGGGTCCAATGGTGACTGCATTTAAGATAGCAAAGAATCTGAATGAAGTCTCTTTGGAAGAGCTAATCAGTGCCTTAAGAAGCCATGAGATAGAGCTGGATGCAAATGAGCCTCAGAAGAAAGGTAAGTCTATTGCATTAAAATCTAATTATAAAAAATGCACTAACGCTTTTCAGGCTGAAGAAGTAGATTCTGAAGAATCAGAATCAAAAGAAGAAGATGAACTGTCCATGATCTCCAGAAGGGTAACCCATCTCTGGAAGAGCAAGCAAAGGAAGTTCAAGAGCTTCAGAAGTTCAAGGAAGCCTGAAAGAGGAGAATCTTCTGGAGGCAGAAGATCTGACAAGAAGAAAGTCATATGCTATGAGTGCAATGAGCCTGGACACTTCAAGAATGAATGTCCAAAACTTCAGAAGGAGAATCCAAGAAGAAGTTTCATAAGAAGAAAGGTCTTATGGAGACATGGGATGATTCTGAATCAGAATCAGAATCAGACTCTGAAGGAGAGCAAGCAAATCTTGCACTAATGACCACAGTGGATGATGGATCAGAATCTACATCAGAATCAGATTCTGAAGAGGTATTTTCTGAACTATCTAGAGAAGAGTTAGTTTCCAGTTTAACTGAGCTTCTGGAACTCAAGGCTCATCTTAGTATCAAATACAAAAAGCTGAAAAAGCAATTTGAATTTGAAACTAAGAAGCTGGAAGTGGAAAATTCTGAACTGAAAGAAAAAGTTTTAAAATTATCCAAAGATATTGGATCTCCTTCTGAATCAGAAAAATCCATTCCTAGTCTCAATCATATTCTGAAAGAATATGACTCGAGCTTCAGAAAGTTCCTATCTAGAAGTATTGGCAGAAGTCATCTTGCTTCTATGATATATGGTGTTTCTAGAAACAAAAGGTTTGGTTTTGGCTATGAGGGTGATACTTCACACAAATTTGAACCTGTTGATGATTTGAAAATCACATACAAGCCATTGTATGATCAGTTCAAATATGACCACTCACATGATATTAGGCTCACTTCACATGCCAAAAGCTTTAACACTACACACACCAAAAAGCAAGTGACACAACCTAAAAAATATCATGCTGCCAAACCTAAAGAATATCATGCTGTTCCTCCTGTTACTTATAATGCTAAACCCAAGTTCAATCAGAACTTGAGAAAAACTAACAAGAAAGGACCCAAGAAATTGTGGGTACCTAAGGAGAAGATAATTTCTGTTGCAGATATCCTTAGCAGCAAAGAAGACAAAGCACAAAATGTCATGGTACCTGGACTCTGGGTGCTTGCAACACATGACGGGGAGAAGGTCTATGTTCCAAGACCTGGTGCTTAAATCTGGTGGAGAAGTCAAGTTTGGAGGAGATCAGAAGGGCAAGATTATTGGCTCTGGAACCATAAGTATTGGTAACTCTCCTTCCATAACTAATGTACTTCTTGTAGAAGGATTAGCGCATAACTTATTATCCATAAGTCAATTAAGTGACAATGGTTATGACATAATCTTCAATCAAAAGTCTTGCAAGGCTGTAAGTCAGAAGGATGGCTTAATCCTATTTACAGGCAATAGAAAGAACAACATTTATAAGATTGATCTTTCAGATCTTGAGAAGTAGAAGGTGACTTGCCTTATGTCTGTTTCTGAAGAGCAATGGGTCTGGCACAGAAGATTAGGACATGCTAGTTTGAGAAAGATTTCTCAGATTAACAAACTAAATATGGTCAGAGGACTCCCAAATCTGAAATACAAATCAGATGCTCTTTGTGAAGCATGTCAGAAGGGCAAGTTCTCCAGACCTGCATTCAAATCTAAGAATGTTGTCTCTTCCTCAAGGCCGTTAGAACTTCTGCACATTGATCTGTTTGGACCAGTCAAAACAGCATCTGTCAGAAGGAAGAAATATGGATTAGTCATCGTAGATGATTATAGCCGCTGGACATGGGAAAAGTTCTTAAAACACAAGGATGAGTCTCATTCAGTGTTCTTTGAATTCTGCATTCAGATTCAATCTGAGAAGGAGTGCAAAATCATAAAGGTCAGAAGTGATCATGGTGGTGAATTTGAGAACAGATTCTTTGAGGAGTTCTACAAAGAAAATGGTATTGCCCATGATTTCTCTTGCCCTAGAACTCCACAGCAAAATGGAGTTGTAGAGCGAAAGAATATGACTCTACAAGAAATGGCCAGAACCATGATCAATGAAACCAATATGGCTAAGCACTTCTGGGCAGAAGCAATAAACACTGCATGTTATATTCAGAATAGAATCTCTATAAGACCTATTCTAAATAAGACTCCTTATGAATTGTGGAAGAACAGAAAGCCCAACATTTCATATTTTCATCCTTTTGGATGTGTTTGTTTCATTCTGAATACTAAAGATCATCTTGGTAAGTTTGATTCTAAGGCACAAAAATGTTTTCTTCTTGGATATTCTGAACGCTCTAAAGGCTACAGAGTATACAATACTGAAACATTGGTTGTAGAAGAATCAATCAATATCAGATCTGATGATAAGCTTGGTCTTGAAAAGCCAAAGCATTTTGAGAATTTTGCAGATATAGATATTGATATATCAGAAGATGTAGAACCAAGAAGCAAAGTTTCAGAAGCTGAAAATCTCAGAAGCAAAGAATCAGAAGATCAAGTTGCTGCATCTTTAGAGAATATCAGAATCTCTGAAGAGCCAACCGTCAGAAGATCTTCTAGACTCACCTCAGCTCACTCAGAAGATGTGATCCTTGGAAAGAAAGATGATCCTATCAGAACCAGAGCATTCCTTAAGAACAATGCAAAATGTCAACTAGGTCTTGTTTCTTTGATCGAGCCAACTTCTGTTGATCAAGCTCTAGAAGATCCAGACTGGATAATTGCCATGCAAGAAGAACTAAATCAGTTTACAAGGAATGATGTATGGGATTTGGTTCCAAGACCAAAAGGATTCAACATCATTGGTACAAAGTGGGTGTTTAGAAACAAGCTTAGTGAGAAGGGAGAAGTGGTAAGAAACAAAGCCAGACTGGTGGCTCAGGGATATAGTCAGCAAGAAGGGATTGACTATACAGAAACCTTTGCACCAGTGGCCAGGTTAGAATCTATTCGCTTATTAATTTCTTTTTCCACTCAGCATAACATCACTCTGTATCAGATGGATGTTAATAGTGCCTTCTTAAATGGTTATATAGATGAGGAAGTCTATGTTCACCAACCTCCTGGTTTTGAAGACTCTAAGTCTCCAGAATATGTTTTCAAACTTAAGAAATCATTGTATGGTTTGAAGCAAGCTCCTAGAGCTTGGTACGAAAGATTAAGTTCTTTCCTTCTGGACAATGGTTTCACTAGATGACAAGTGGATACGACTCTCTTCTGTAAAACATCTAAGAAGGACATTTTAATTTGTCAAATTTATGTTGATGATATTATTTTTGGAACATCTAATGCTTCACTTGGAAAGGAGTTTGCTAAGTCTATGCAGGCTGAATTTGAAATGAGTATGATAGGTGAACTCAAGTACTTTCTTGGGATTCAAATCAATCAAACTTCTGATAGAACTTATGTTCATCAAACAAAGTATGTGAAAGAACTTCTGAAGAAGTTTGATCTTTCTGAAAGCAAAGAAGCCAAAACTCCTATGCATCCAACGTGTGTTCTAGGTAAGGAGGAGGTAAGTAAGAAGGTAGATCAGAAGTTGTATAGAGGTATGATTGGATCTCTTTTATATCTTACTGCTTCTAGACCTGATATTCTATTCAGCGTTTGTCTGTGTGCTAGATTCCAATCAGATCCTAGAGAATCTCACTTAACTGCTGTTAAGAGAATTCTGAGGTATCTGAAAGGTACTACTAATGTTGGTTTAGTCTACAGAAGATCTAAAGAATACAACTTAGTAGGATTTTGTGATGCTGACTATGCTGGAGACAGAATTGAAAGAAAGAGTACTTCTGGAAGTTGTCAATTTCTAGGAAGTCACCTGATCTCCTGGTACAACAAGAAGCAAGCTACCATTACCCTCTCAACAACAGAAGCAGAATATGTTGCTGCTGCTGGCTGTAGCACACAAATGCTCTGGATGAAGAGTCAGCTAAAAGATTATCAAATATATGAGAGTAACATTCTTATCTTCTGTGATAATACTTCTGCTATATGGTTATCTAAGAATCCTATCTTACATTCCAAAGCTAAACATATTGAGATTAAACATCATTTCATTAGGGACTATGTTCAGAAGGGTGTTCTCTCTTTAAACTTTGTGGATACAGACCACCAATGGGCTGATATCTTTACAAAACCCCTTGCTGAAGATAGGTTTAAGTTCATTCTGAAAAATATCAGTATGGATTTATGCCCAGAATGAGAAGATGAGAAGATCTTATGTATGGTTAAATTCTGAAATGTGTTGGGATTATGTGTACTTAAGAAGTTCTGATAATGATCAATTAGAAGTTCTGATTCCGTTATTACTAACGTTTCATTATCTAAGTTGATTCAGAATCTCTTTTAAAGTAAAACAGCTGTCACCAGTTTTCCAGAAAACAAACACGTGTTTACTATTTCTGGTCAAGCATGCGTGCAGTTGAGGAGACGCCGCCCTAGGTAACTGTGCAAATCATTTCATTTTGTCACTTTATCTCTCCTAACGTCATTTCTCATTAAATGCAAATTGATGTCATGTTTTTCTGTAATCATTTCACTTAAACCATATTGCATTTATTATTTTCTTTTATTCATCTTTTAAATACCCCGCTTCATCTTCATTTCATCTTTTTCGCTCTCTCTTCATTCGTCCCTCTCTTTCTGCATTCATCGCATAAACCCTAGCTTGTGTCTGTAACTAAGCATTTCACCATGAATCCTACATCAAGTTATTCAAGCCCAACAAAAGTTTCTTCCACTCAACTGGTTCTGAGCAAGCGTGGTTTTGCTCCGTTGAAGACATGTTCCATTCCTACTGAAGAGATGGAAGTTCTTTGTGAGTCGTATGTTGACTTTGAAAATCTGAAAGCAAACGGTTTCCAACCTGATGCAAGGATCTTGGCACAAGGCTGGTCAAACTATCTTGGTAGATTGGTTGGACCAATTTATCCGACTCTTGTGAAAGACTTCTGGGCTCATGCAACTGTTACTCCAACTGTTATCATCTCCTTCGTGTTAGGGCATGAAGTTGTGATAACTGAGAAACTGATCAGGAAACTGTACAACTTGGATGATGAAGAAGGATGCACTGGTCCTCTTCATGGTAGAGTTAGTTGGCTACAGGTTGAAAAACAAATCTCGTTTGCTACTGGTATTGAATCTCATAAAACTGGTACATTGAGGGCGTTCTATCAAGTTTGGGCTGAAATTATTCTGGGTTCTCTCCATCACAGAAGGCAATCGTTCTCCTCCTCTTACATCAGTCCTAATCACAAATACACTCTCTTCTGCATTGGAAGAAGAATTGAACTGAACATCTCCAACATTCTGTTTCAGAATCTGAAGTTGGCTATTGAAGAGTCAAGAGATGAAGAACGTGAGAAGTACCCTCACCTTCCCAGATATACTATTCCTTTCGCCAGAATGATCTCAGATATTCTGATAGAAAGTGAGTTGATGGACTCTCTAAGGACTATTGGAACGTCCAGGTTCTTTGGAATGATTCATGGCCCTGTCATCAATGGTGTTGATTTGTTAAGATTACAACTTATCAGGGAGACAACTTCTGCTCCTGTGATCCCCACAGATATTCTGTCTAGAAGAAATCCTGTGGAAGGCTTTGCTACATTGTTCCAAGCAGAACTTCACAAGGCCGTTAAGCATTACTTGGAAGCTTCTGTTAGAACTCAATCTTCTGTTGATCCTGCGTGGATTCGTGGAAGAGTGCTTCCTTCTCAAGCTGATCTTCAGAAAAAGGCTCAGAAGAAGCAAGAAGCAATGCTGAAGAGAAAGGGTGCAGAAGAAGCTGCTAAAGAAGCTAAGAGCCAGAAGGTTACTTATGACCCTCTTAAAGTAGATTCTTTTCAAGCAATAAGAACGGGTAACTTCTCCAGGCAAGTATATCAACCACCTTCTTCTGAATCTCAATCTTCTATCCAACCTCCTCCCTCTGAACCTCAAAACACCTTCACCATTCCAAATCCTCCTCCACCATCTCTTTCTACACCTGTTTTGAACCCCACTCCACTAAATGTTTGTCCTCCCACACCTTCTGATATCCCATCATCATCAACCCTCCCTACTGATATACTATCCTCATCAACCATCTCCACAGATATTCCATCTTCTTCAACCACAACACCTCCACCTTCTATATCCCATCCCTTTCCTACCAGAAAATCCAACCCATACTGCCTTCTCTACCCTGACTACAAATTCACCTTCAACCCTCCTGAACCTGAACCTCATATTTACCTGGAGTTGTTCAGAAATGAAGTTATCAGTAGGCTAGATCTATTGAAGGATGCCTTCATCAATGACCTTGATGATGTTTCCACTAGAAACCTCTGGAGAAGCTTTCACCAAGATTTTCAAGTGGGAGCTATGGTTGTTCAGAAGAGACTAGTGGCTGCTGCTCCTGGTTATGTTGGCTATCTTCTTGAAGTTGATAATGGTGTATATTATCATCCTATCAGAAATAGGAGAATTCTTGAGGAGAAGATGTTTGTTGATGAGCTGCTGGACAATCCTTGTAGAGATATTGTGGTATGGAGACCTAAGTATCCAGTTCTGATTGGAGACTTCAAGTCCTTGTTCGACTTTCAGAGGGATTATCCTTCTGAGGAAGACCCCAATTTGGTCATTCCCGAAGTTGTTGACCCGCCAGAAGTTGAAGGTCCTTCTGCTCCAAGGAATCTTGCTGCCATTCTTCAAGCTCTTGAGAATGGAGATTCTGATCTTCCTGCTGCAGAATATGAAGGAGATGCTTCTATGGAAGAAGCTGATGCTGAAGATCATCCTGCTGGGACTATTCCTGTTGAGGAAAATCAAGGTGATGATCTAACAATGGAAGCTGCAGTTCAGAATGTTGTCCCTCTGAACAGAAGTTGTGAAGCTTCTTCTGGTGAACCCTCTCTTCTGGTGAAGACTCTAGAGGTTATTCAGAAGAACCAAGCTGAGTTATCTTCTCGCATGGACGCGTAAGATACTACCAATGCTGAGTTCCGCACTTTCATGGAGAGGCAGACTGAGAGCAATGCTGGGATTCATGACATGCTGGCCAAGATTATGTCTAAGCTAGGGTCGTCTTAGTCCTTTTTGTGTCTTAGTTGTTTCTCGTTGTTTTTTTTTGCATCTGCTTTCTATGCATCCTCCTTGTACTTCTGACAATTCTCCTTTTGCTAATCAATGAAAATTATCCTTCTTTTCTCTCATTTTGTTTTGTTTTTCATCTGAATCTTTTATGTTTTTTGATGTTATGACAAAAAGGGGGAGAAAATGTGATAAATGATCTGATTTATATTATCAGTTGTTGGGAGAAAGTCTCCACATTTCTAACAAGAAATTGCAAGTTTCTGTGTCTTTGAGTGTTTTGCAGGAAGTGAAGATCTTCTTAATAGCTCAACATGAGAAGCAAAGACATGAGGAAAAGCAATTCTGTATGGAATCAAGCTCATGGAAATTGAAGCAAGCTGAGTGTTGTAAAGCTTCAAGATCAGAAGCAAGAAGGAAGAATGTTCTGATATTCTAATGATAGAATATGCTCTAACACATTCTTATTCCTTATATGTTCTGATGCATGTTTTAGTTCTAAATATGCTCTGAAACATTATTGTTTTTGCTCTGATACATATTATATGTTCTGATACATATTTTATGTTCTGATTCATTCATGCTCTGACTGTTGTCGTTTAGTTTGTTCTGTAACATTTCAGGATGTAGAGATGCTCTGATGATGCTCTGGTACATTCAACAATGTTCTGATACAATCTAGCATGCAATGATTCAAGAAGAAATTCAAGCTTTGAAGCTGTCCTATGAAAGCAAGAATCAGAAGCTATGAATGTTCTAAAGATCTAAGCATATGTGATCGTCTCAACTGAAATGGAAAATACTCAGGGAAGTCCTTTATTTATAAATTTCTTCCAGTATATATTTCAGGGGGAGATTATTTATCTCAGGGGGAGATTGTTAATCTCAGGGGGAGACATATTCACACACTATGTTTATATGCGTATGCTATAGCTATGTAATTGTCTTTAGCCGTCTGATATTCTGATCGAAAATTCATATCATTTATGTATGTATTTGTCATCATCAAAAAGGGGGAGATTGTTAGAACAAGATTTGTTCTGATCAATATTCTTAGTTTTGATGATAACAATGTATATGAATTTTGTATGAGATAATGTGGTACTCTAATACTATGCAATTTCCATTTCAGGAATTATATAAAGAGTATGCACAAAATCAGCGCAATAAGCACTGACTCAGAAGGTTCAGCATGCAACATCAGAACATGGTCTGGCAAGACATCAGAAGATGGTCAAGCAGAATCAGAACATGGTCTATGGAAGCATCAGAAGGACTTGAGATCAGAAGCAGAAGCACTGAAGTTCTCATGGTATCACGCTCAAAAGCACTTCAAGGTCAGAAGACAAGAAGATGCTCTGCACCAAGATGTTTGACTCTGATGATATTCAAACGTTGTTCACACAAACATCAGATCAGAAGCAAGTACTAGCTGGCAGGCTACGATGACTGACAAAAGGAACGTTGAAAGCTATTAAAGGCAACGTCAGTAGACACAGTGAAAGTAAGGCTCGAGGTAGTTCACAAACGAGTGAAACATTAAATGCAATGCTGTACGGAATACGCAAAGCATTAAATTCTCCCAACGGTCATCTTCTCAAACGCCTATAAACATGAAGTTCTGATGAGAAGCAAGGTTACGAATCACAAACTCTGAACCAACTTGCTGAAATGTTGTTCAAATCAAAAGCTCTCAAACTTCATCAAACTCACTATATTGCTGTTGTAATACTTTAGTGAGATTAAGCTTAAACTTAAGAGAAAATCACAGTTGTGATGATAGATTTATTAGAAGCATTGTAACTCTTAGAATTTGTTTACATTAAGTTGTAAGAACTAGAGTGATCAGGTTGTTGATCAGAATACTCTAGAAAGTCTTAGAGGGTATCTAAGCAGATTGTTCCTAGAGTGATCAGGTTGTGATCAGTATACTCTAGAAGACTTAGAAGTTGTCTAAGTGGAAAACCATTGTAATCTCGTGTGATTAGTGGATTAAATCCTCAGGTGAGGTAAATCACTCCAAGAGGGTGGACTGGAGTAGTTTAGTTAACAACGAACCAGGATAAAAATCATTGAGCAAACTGTTTTTATCTTACAAGTTTTAAAGCTACACTTATTCAAACCCCCCCTTTCTAAGTGTTTTTCTATCCTTCATCCTCCATAAAAGGTCAAGGCAAAAATGGTTAAAAGAGGACGATGTAAATTCAAGATTCTTTCACGGATGCATCAACCGAAGAAGAAGGGTAAACGAACTTATCAGTCTAGAATTGAGAGGAGAAAGGATTTCAACAGTTTCAAAATTAAAGAATGGAATATCTGATCATTTTGAAAAGCATTTTGGGAGCACAGGAGGAAACGTCTTATCGCTGAAAAATTTCAATTTCAAGCAGGTCACAACGTAGGATAATCTACTGAAGGATAGAAAAACACTTAGAAAGGGGGGGGGGGTTGAATAAGTGTAGCTTTAAAAACTAGACAGATAAAAATAAATTGCACAGTTATTTTTATCCTGGTTCGTTGTTAACTAAACTACTCCAGTCCACCCCCGCAGAGATGATTTACCTCAACTGAGGATTTAATCCACTAATCGCACGGATTACAATGGTTCTCCACTTAGTCAGCAACTAAGTCTTCCAGAGTCTTCTGATCACACACTGATCACTCCAGGAACAACTGCTTAGATACCCTCTAAGACTTTTCTAGAGTCTTCTGATCCACACGATCACTCTAGTTACAACCTGCTTAGATAACCTCTAAGACTTCCTAGAGTATTCTGATCCACACGATCACTCTAGTTCCTTACAACTTAATGTAATCAATTCTAAGAGTATTACAATTGCTTCTTAAAAGCTATAATCACAAACTGTGATATTTCTCTTAACGTTTAAGCTTAATCTCACTAATATATTACAACAGCAATGTAGTGAGCTTTGATGAAGATGAAGATTCTAAGCTTTGAGTAGAACAGAGTTTCAGCAAGTTAATAGGAGTTGTTTTTGTTCAGAATCGTTAACCTTGCTTCTCATCAGAACTTCATATTTATAGGCGTTGGAGAAGATGACCGTTGAGTGCATTTAATGCTTTGCGTGTTCCGTACAGCATCGCATTTAATGTTATACGCTTTTGTCAACTACCTCGAGCCTTGTTCACGCTGTGTCTACTGACGTTGCCTATAATAGCTTTTAACGTTCCTTTTGTCAGTCAGCGTAGCTTGCCACTTGTACTTCCTTCTGATCTGATGTTTGTGAATACAACGTTTGAATATCATCAGAGTCAAACAGCTTGGTGCAAAGCATCTTCTGATCTTCTGACCTTGAAGTGCTTCTGAGCGTGATACCATCAGAACTTCAGTGCTTCTGATCTCATGTTCTTCTGATGCTTCCATAGACCCATGTTCTGATTCTGCTTCGACCATCTTCTGATGTCTTGCCAGACCATGTTCTGATGTTGCATGCTGAACCCTTTGAGACAAAGCTTCTGAGCCCTGAATTATGCATACTCTTTATATATTTCCTGAAAAGGAAATTGCATTGGATTAGAGTACCATATTATCTTAAGCAAAATTCATATTATTGTTATCATCAAAACTAAGATAATTGATCAGAACAAATCTTGTTCTAACAATCTCCCCCTTTTTGATGATGACAAAAACATATATAAATGATATGAATTTGCGATCAGAAAGAGCAGACGACAAAAGACAAATTACATAGCTATAGCATAAGCATATGAATATGTCTCCCCCTGAGATTAACAATCTCCCCCTGAGATAAATAATCTCCCCCTGAAATAAATACTCGAAGAACTTTAATAAAAGACTTCCCTGATTATTTCGGTAGAGACGATCACATAAGCTTCTGTCTTTAGAGAATTCATAGCTTCTGACTTCTGCTTCCATTGGACAGCTTCAGAACTAGAATTTCTTTAGATCCCTAGAACACTCACAGCTTCTGATTCCTGCTTCCATCTAGGACAGCTTCAGAACTTGAATTTCTTTGATCTTCAGAACATTCTCAGCTTCTGATTTCTGCTTCCATTTAGGACAACTTCAGAACTTGAATTTCTTTGATCTTCAGAACATTCACAGCTTCTGATTTCTGCTTCCATTTAGGACAGCTTCAGAACTTGAGTTTTCTGGATCTTTAGAACAATCACAGCTTCTGATTTCTGCTTCCCTCGGATAGCTTCAGAGCTTTGAATTTCTACCAACATCACTTCATGCTAGATTTGTATCAGAACATTGTTGAATGTACCAGAGCATCATCAGAGCATCTCTACATCCTGAAATGTTACAGAACAAAAACTAAACGACAAAAGTCAGCATGAACGAGTTAGAACATAAAATGTATATTAGAACACATGATATGTATCAGAGCCATATAGGCTAAAATAATGTTATCAGAGCAAATAGAATTTTGTCGGAGCAAATAGACAAATATGGATCAAATTCTATTATCAGTGCTTCTGATTCATTCTTCTTTCTTGCTTCTGAAGCTTGACAGCACTCAGCTTGCTTCAGTTTCCATGAGCTTATTCTTTTTACAGAATAACACTTCTTATGGTTTTGCTTCTTGTGTTTGCTTTGAAGATTCTCTTCACTACTTTATACCTGCAAAACACTTAAACCATATAGAACTTGCAGTTCTTGTTAGTAAATGTGTGGGAGCTTTACCCAGCAACTGATAGATTAATCAAATCATTTATCATTTATCTTTCTCCCCCTTTTTGTCATAACATCAAAAAGAATATTTCAAAAGATTCAGATGAATAAAACGACAAATAAAAATCACTGGAATGGAAAAACAAAGAAACTTTTCATTGATAATCAAAAGATATTACAAAAGGTTCCTATGTTTAACAAGCAGATGCAACAAGGAAAGAAAACTACTAAGACCAAAGACTAAGACCCTAGCTAAGACAAAATCTGCGCCAGCATGTCTTGAACCCTGTCATAATTTACTGCTTCTTGGGCTTCCAGGCGAGGGGTCAGGGAGACTTGATTCTGATGCAGATCTTCCACAATCTTTATCAGAAACAACATTCTCAGCGGGTGAAGATGAAGAAATTTCTTTGGAATGGGTTGAGGGAGAGGAAAGGTTAGATGAAGAGGAAGTTGAGTCTTGAAGGTAAAAAGATGAGGAAGAAGATGGAGATGATGGAGGGCTTTCACCAGGGGGTTGAAACACACGTCTAGAATAGTTTCCAGACAACTTTGCTTCGAATGGATTCACCTTGAGAGGGTCATAGGTGATCTTTATCTTTTTGGGTTTGGACGAAGATGTTTCAACAGCTTTTCTCTTTTTGTTTTGATCATTTCCATGGTTTCCTGGGCTTGATGAAGAGTTCATGATGGATTTGCAGATAATGAACAGCTAGGGTTTGATATGAATGCAAAGAGATAGAGAAAGAAAACAAAGACAGAGTGTAATAGAGAAAATATAAGAGGGAAGGAGAAGCGTTTGAAGAGTATTTAAAAGAAAATAAAATGAAACAAATGATGGATAGCATTTAATGTTACGTGACATGAGGAGAGATAATAAAGACAAATGAGGTGACTAGCACAGTTACCTATGGTCGGCGTCCCTTCAACTGCACGCGCGCTTATCCATGAACAGTAACGACAGGTTTACCATCCCGAGATAAAACGTTACAGCTGTTTTGCTTTAAAAGAGGTTCTGAATCAACTTAGACACTGAAACGTTAGTAATAACCGAATCATAATTTCTAAAAGATTTCAATCAGAACTTCTGATTAAAAAAAAATAATCCACTTTCATTTCAGAAGATACTCATACATAAGAACTTCTCATCTTCTCATTCTGGGCATAAATCCATACTGATGTTCTTCAGAATGAACTTAAACCTATCTTCAGCCAGGGGTTTTGTAAAGATATCAGCCCATTGATGGTCTGTATCCACAAAGTTTAAAGATATAACACCCTTCTGAACATAGTCCCTTATGAAATGATGTTTAATCTCAATATGTTTAGCCTTTGAATGAAGAATAGGATTCTTAGATAAACATATAGCAGAAGTATTATCACAGAATATAGGAATGTTACTCTCATATATTTGATAATCTTCTAACTGACTCTTCATCCAGAGCATCTGTGTACTGCAACCAGCAGCAGCGACATACTCTGCTTCTGTTGTTGATAGAGCAATAGTTGCTTGCTTCTTGCTATACCAGGAGATCAAATGACTTCCAAGAAATTGACAACTTCCTGAAGTACTCTTTCTTTCAATTCTGTCTCCAGCATAGTCAGCATCGCAGAATCCTACTAAGTTGTATTCTTTAGATTTTCTGTAAACTAAGCCAACATTAGTAGTACCTTTCAGATACCTTAGAATTCTCTTAACAGCAGTTAAATGAGATTCTCTAGGATCTGATTGGAATCTGGCACATAAACAAACACTGAACAGAATGTCAGGTCTAGAAGCAGTCAAATATAGAAGAGATCCAATCATACCTCTGTATAACTTCTGATCTACCTTCTTACTTACCTCATCCTTACCTAGGATGCATGTTGGATGCATAGGAGTTTTGGCTTCTTTACAGTCTAGAAGATTAAACTTCTTCAGAAGTTCCTTCACATACTTGGTTTGGTGAACATACGTTCCTTCTGATGTTTGATTTATTTGTATTCCAAGGAAATACTTGAGTTCTCCCATCATGCTCATTTCAAACTCAGCCTGCATAGACTCAGCAAACTTCTTTCCAAGTGTAGCATTAGATGTTCCAAAAATAATATCATCTACATATATTTGACAAATTAAAATATCCCTTTTAAAGGTTTTACAAAAGAGAGTAGTGTCCACTTTTCCTCTAGTGAAACCATTATTCAGAAGGAAAGAACTTAAGCGTTCATACCAAGCTCTAGGAGCTTGTTTCAATCCATACAACGATTTCTTTAGTTTAAAAACATGATTAGGAGACATAGAGTCTTCAAAACCAGGAGGTTGATGGACATAAACTTCTTCATCTATATAACCATTTAAGAAGGCACTCTTAACATCCATCTGATAGAGAGTGATGTTATGTTGAGTGGCAAATGAAATTAATAGACGAATAGATTCTAACCTGGCCACTGGTGCAAAGGTTTCTGTATAGTCAATCCCTTCTTGCTGACTATAACCCTGAGCCACCAGTCTGGCTTTGTTCCTTACCACTTCACCTTTCTCACTGAGCTTGTTTCTGAAGACCCATTTTGTACCGATTATATTGAATCCATCTGGTCTAGGAACAAGATCCCAAACATCATTCCTTGTAAACTGATTCAATTCTTCTTGCATAGCAATTATCCAGTCTGGATCTTCTAGAGCATGATCAACAGAAGTTGGCTCGATCAAAGATAGAAGACCTAATTGACAGTCTGCATTGTTCTTAAGGAATGCTCTTGTTCTGATTGGATCATCCTTCTTTCCAAGAATGACATCTTCTGAATGACCAGAGATGAGTCTGGATGATCTTCTGACAGATGGTTCTTCAGAAATGCTTAGATTCTCCAGAGAAGCTGATACTTGATCTTCAGATTCTTTGCTTCTGAGAAGCTCTGCTTCTGATGCGTTGCTTCTTGGCTCAACAACTTCTGATATATCAATATCACAATCTGCAAAATTATCAAACTGCTTTGGTTTTTCAGAACCAAGCTTATCATCAAACCTGATATTGATTGATTCTTCCACAACCAATGTTTCAGTATTGTATACTCTGTAGCCTTTTGAGCGTTCAGAATATCCAAGAAGGAAACATTTTTGTGCTTTGGAATCAAACTTACCAAGATGATCTTTAGTGTTCAGAATAAAGCATACACATCCAAAAGGATGGAAATATGAAATGTTGGGCTTTTTATTCTTCCACAATTCATAAGGAGTCTTATTTAGAATAGGTCTGATAGAGATTCTATTCTGAATATAGCATGCAGTGTTTATTGCTTCTGCCCAGAAATGCTTAGCCATATTGGTTTCATTGATCATGGTTCTGGCCATTTCTTGCAGAGTCCTATTCTTTCGTTCTACAACTCCATTTTGCTGTGGAGTTCTAGGACAAGAGAAATCATGGGCAATACCATTTTCTTTGAAGAATTCTTCAAAGAATCTGTTCTCAAATTCACCACCATGATCACTTCTGACCTTTATGATTTTACACTCTTTTTCAGATTGGATCTGAATGCAGAAATCAAAGAACACTGAATGAGTCTCATCCTTGTGTTTCAAGAATTTTACCCACGTCCAGCGGCTATAATCATCTACGATGACTAATCCATATTTCTTCCCTCTGACAGATGCTGTTTTGACTGGGCCAAACAGATCAATGTGCAAGAGTTCTAATGGCCTTGAGGTAGAAACAACATTCTTGGACTTGAATGCAGGTTTGGAGAACTTGCCCTTCTGACATGCTTCACAAAGAGCATCTGATTTGAATTTCACATTAGGGAGTCCTCTGACAAGATCCAGTTTGTTAATCTGAGAAATCTTTCTCAAACTAGCATGACCTAATCTTCTGTGCCAGACCCATTGCTCTTCAGAAACAGACATAAGACAAGTCACCTTCTGACTCATAAGATCTTGCAGATTTGTCTTATAAATGTTATTCTTCCTCTTGCCTGTAAATAGGATTGAGCCATCCTTCTGATTTACAGCCTTGCAAGACTTTTGATTAAAGATTATATCATAACCATTGTCACTCAATTGACTGATAGATAAGAGATTATGTGTTAATCCTTCTACAAGAAGTACATTAGAAATGGAAGGAGAGTTACCAGACCTTATAGTTCCAGAGCCAATTATCTTGCTCTTCTGATCTCCTCCAAACTTGACTTCTCCTCCAGACTTAAGCACCAGGTCTTGGAACATAGACCTTCTTCCTGTCATGTGTCGTGAGCATCCAGAGTCCAGGTACCATGACATGTTGTGCTTTGTCCTTTTTGCAGCCAAGGATATCTGCAATAGGAATAATCTTATCCTTAGGTACCCACATCTTCTTGGGTCCTTTCTTGTTAGATTTTCTCAAGTTCTGATTGAACTTGGGTTTAACATTGTAAGCAATAGGAGGAACAGCATGATAATTTTTAATGTGAGTTTCATGATATTTCCTAGGTTGTGTCACATGCTTTTTGGTGTGTGTTATGTGAAAACTTTGAGCATGTGAAGTGTGCCTAATATCATGGGAGTGGCCATACTTGAACTGATCATACAATGGCTTGTATGTGAATTTCATTTCATCAACAGGTTCAAGTTTGTATGGGGTTTCACCCTCAAAACCAATGCCAACTCTTTTGTTTCCAGACACAGCATATATCATAGAAGCTAGCTGACTTCTGCCAATACTTCTAGATAAGAACTTCCTGAAACTTAAATCATATTCTTTCAGAATATGGTTTAGACTAGGAGTGGATTTTTCTGAATCAGAAGGAGATCCAACATTATTGGATAATTTTAAAAGTTTTTCTTTTAATTCAGAATTTTCCAACTCAAGCTTCTTTGTTTCAAATTCAAATAGCTTTTTCAGCTTTTTGTATTTGAGACTAATCTGAGACTTGAATTCCAGAAGTTCTGTTAGACCGGAAACTAACTCATCTCTAGTAAGTTCAGAAAATACCTCTTCAGAATTTGATTCTGATGTAGATTCTGATCCGTCATCTTCTGTCGCCATCAGCGCACAGTTAGCCTGCTCATCTTCAGAGTCTGAATCATCTTCTGACTCATCCCAGGTTGCCATAAGACCTTTCTTCTTATGAAACTTCTTCTTGGGATTTTCCTTCTGAAGTTTTGGACATTCATTCTTGAAGTGTCCAGGCTCATTGCATTCATAGCACATGACCTTCTTCTTGTCAAATCTTCTGTCATCAGAAGATTCTCCACGTTCAAATTTCTTTGAACTTCTGACGCCTCTGAACTTCCTTTGCTTGCTCTTCCAGAGTTGATTTAGCCTTCTGGAGATCAAGGACAGTTCATCTTCTTCTTCAGATTCTGATTCTTCAGGATCTTCTTCTCTAGCCTGAAAAGCGTTAGTGCATTTCTTGATATTGGATTTTAATGCAATAGACTTACCTTTCTTTTGAGGCTCATTTGCGTCCAGCTCTATTTCATGGCTTCTCAAGGCACTGATAAGCTCTTCCAGAGAAACTTCATTCAGATTCTTTGCAATCTTGAATGCAGTCACCATAGGACCCCATCTTCTGGGTAAGCTTCTGATGATCTTCTTTACGTGATCAGCCTTGGTGTATCCCTTGTCAAGAACTCTCAATCCAGCAGTAAGAGTTTGAAATCTTGAAAACATCTTTTCAATGTCTTCATCATCCTCCATCTTGAAGGCTTCATACTTCTGGATTAAAGCGAGAGCTTTAGTCTCCTTGACTTGAGCATTTCCTTCATGAGTCATTTTCAAGGACTCATATATGTCATAGGCCGTTTCCCTGTTAGATATCTTCTCATACTCAGCATGAGAGATAGCATTCAGCAAAACAGTTCTGCATTTATGATGATTCCTGAAAAGCTTCTTCTGATCATCATTCATTTCTTGCCTTGTCAGCTTTACGCCACTGGCATTTACTGGATGTTTGTAACCATCCATCAGAAGATCCCATAGATCACCATCTAGACCAAGAAAGTAACTTTCCAGTTTATCTTTCCAGTATTCAAAGTTTTCACCATCAAATACCGGCGGTCTAGTATAACCATTGTTACCGTTGTGTTGCTCAGCAGAGCCAGATGTAGATGCAGGTGTAGACTTTGCAGTTTCATCAGCCATCTTTTACTGAAGCGTTTTTCTCTTCCTGAATCTTTTCTAAACACGGTTAAGTGCTTGCACCTTAGAACCGGCGCTCTGATGCCAATTGAAGGATAGAAAAACACTTAGAAAGGGGGGGGGGGTTTGAATAAGTGTAGCTTTAAAAACTAGACAGATAAAAATAAATTGCACAGTTATTTTTATCCTGGTTCGTTGTTAACTAAACTACTCCAGTCCACCCCCGCAGAGATGATTTACCTCAACTGAGGATTTAATCCACTAATCGCACGGATTACAATGGTTCTCCACTTAGTCAGCAACTAAGTCTTCCAGAGTCTTCTGATCACACACTGATCACTCCAGGAACAACTGCTTAGATACCCTCTAAGACTTTTCTAGAGTCTTCTGATCCACACGATCACTCTAGTTACAACCTGCTTAGATAACCTCTAAGACTTCCTAGAGTATTCTGATCCACACGATCACTCTAGTTCCTTACAACTTAATGTAATCAATTCTAAGAGTATTACAATTGCTTCTTAAAAGCTATAATCACAAACTGTGATATTTCTCTTAACGTTTAAGCTTAATCTCACTAATATATTACAACAGCAATGTAGTGAGCTTTGATGAAGATGAAGATTCTGAGCTTTGAGTAGAACAGAGTTTCAGCAAGTTAATAGGAGTTGTTTTTGTTCAGAATCGTTAACCTTGCTTCTCATCAGAACTTCATATTTATAGGCGTTGGAGAAGATGACCGTTGAGTGCATTTAATGCTTTGCGTGTTCCGTACAACATCGCATTTAATGTTATACGCTTTTGTCAACTACCTCGAGCCTTGTTCACGCTGTGTCTACTGACGTTGCCTATAATAGCTTTTAACGTTCCTTTTGTCAGTCAGCGTAGCTTGCCACTTGTACTTCCTTCTGATCTGATGTTTGTGAATACAACGTTTGAATATCATCAGAGTCAAACAGCTTGGTGCAAAGCATCTTCTGATCTTCTGACCTTGAAGTGCTTCTGAGCGTGATACCATCAGAACTTCAGTGCTTCTGATCTCATGTTCTTCTGATGCTTCCATAGACCCATGTTCTGATTCTGCTTCGACCATCTTCTGATGTCTTGCCAGACCATGTTCTGATGTTGCATGCTGAACCCTTTGAGACAAAGCTTCTGAGCCCTGAATTATGCATACTCTTTATATATTTCCTGAAAAGGAAATTGCATTGGATTAGAGTACCATATTATCTTAAGCAAAATTCATATTATTGTTATCATCAAAACTAAGATAATTGATCAGAACAAATCTTGTTCTAACATCTACTACTCACGTCAAGATTCTCAGAAAAGGAAATAAAAATAGCAGTGTGGGATTGTGAGGATTCAAAGAGCCCGGGTCCTGATGGAATTACCTTTGACTTCATTAAGGATTTTTTGGATTGTATCAAAGGTGATTTCATCTGGTTCATCTCGAAATTTTATGATAGAGGCCGTATCGTGAGAGGAGGAAATAGTTCGTTCATTGTTCTTGTTCCAAAGAAGGCTAACCCTCAACATACAGGGGACTTTCGACCCATCTCACTAATTAGGTGTATGTACAAAGTTTTATCCAAAATTCTGGCAAACTGATTAAGAAAAGTCTTACCAAAAATCATCTCGGAAAATCAAACTGCTTTTGTGAAAGAAGACAGATATTGGATGGAATTCTAATAGAAAACGAGTTGGTTGATGATGCAAAGAAGAAAGGGAAGGAAACTATGTTATTTAAAGTCGATTTCGAGAAGGTGTTTGACTCTGTGAATTGGAACTACCTTCAAGAAATGCTGCAAGGTATGGGCTTTTGTTGCAAATGGACAAAATGGATAGAAGAATGTTTACAATCAGCTTCAGTTTCTGTCCTTGTAAATGGCAGTCCTACCAGAGAATTCCGAGTCGGGAGATGAAACACCCTTCTAAACCCCCGATAATTTAAATAATATTTTCAGAGTAAACATGCAATTAAGGGCGTTACAACTACTTCAATTAAAACAAACACCTGTCATGCTATTCCGAGGAACATAAATAACTTCAACATGTTTCAAACACAGCGGAAATACTTCATTAAGTTGGATAAATCAAAACCAACATCTACCATACTCAAGGCATAAACAATATTGTTCAACAATAAAACAAAAACAAGAGTTAATATCCAACTCAAAAAAAACAAACGTTCCCCAGTGTTACAAGACCAGAGCATGACACGACTCTAAAACTATCGAAACAGCCTACGAGTTATCCTCACCAAGGCAAGTACGACTACACTTCAATCTGAAAATGACAACACTAAGGGTGAGTCTCATTCACAATTAAACAATGTTATCAGCTCATAAACAATAAAACATCAACAGTATAATATTCACTCAATATCAAATACATTCAGATTATACACACATCCACAAATCACAATCATTAATCAACACACAACGTTATAACATTGGACAACCTTCCATTCATGTTATAATCATTCATACACCTAATGCAAATGCAACTATATGCATGTGGTACCAATCATGAGTTTTTACTCATCTCACCGATCCACCATCATCAAGGATACGACTACCTCCACTCACTAATTCCACACAATGGGAATTAGCTACCACTGATCCATCTACGTCGGGATTCAGCCACCATATGATTAATAAATGCATGCATCATCTATGACATGCTAATCACCACTTTAATCATACGAACAACACCAACATAATTCAATTCATCATACAGTGCAACCAACAATCGCACCTCTCACAATCATGTACCAAGTACAACAAATCAACACAACAACAACAGGGTATTCACAACATCACCACACTACATACCACACATCCATCACAATTCATCATTTCGAAATATACCGAGTTTATAAAATAAAAGTGAGCTACTGCCCTTGAATTGTTTAGATATATAGGAAATGAAATTATTGACTCAACGTCCAAAACGGCACCCCAAACGGGCTTACGATTCAAAAGATATGAATTTTTGAAAATAATTATTTTTCACAAAAGCTACAGCGTAACGGGTTACAGAAAAAGCGTAACGGGTTACGAAAAACAATTTTTCAAAAACAGCTTCAGTGTAACCGGTTACAAGGAAACCGTAACCGGTTACACTTGACGTAACTCTATTCGCTATTATTTTTACGTGACCGTAACCGGTTACGAACTCGTTACCAGCCCAAAAACCCCATTTTTCACAACTGTAACTGGTTACAAGCCCGACCGTAACCGGTTACATCAACCTGCAACACCAAAAAGCACTTTTGACAGCAACTTATTTCCATCCAAACACAAACCAAATCAAATCATTTCGACTATACACGAAAAACCGAATCAATTCACAGTTAATACATGTTATTTCATGCCTCAACAACACATCCAACATCATCAAACATCACAAACATGCATTTACACATAATCTATCAATTTGAACCTAAAAGATCAAAATCCCAACCTAGAATTTGTTTCTCTATTGAATCAATAGCATACAATATCAATCCTATCATCTACAACCCGATAATAGAGGTTAATCGGAAGAGTCCCCCCTTACCTCAAAGGTTGATCTTGGTTCTTCCTCTTCCTTGCTCTTTCGCACTTCACGTTCTCTGCGTTCTCCCAAATTCACTTGTGTTTCTCTTCTTCTAAAACTCTTGTTTTATGAAAAACACAACATAACTTTAGTAAAGGCATTAGTTTTATCACCCTCCCTCTTACTAACTACAACAATGGCCCATTACAATTATTCTCCCAATTTCAAATTTAACTCACCGAATAATTAAATAAAATTAATTAATTAAATTAAAATTCAATTAAATTAATTTATGAAATTACGGGTGTTACAACTCTCCCCCACTAAAAGAGTTTTCTTCCTCGAAAACATACCTTAGGCAAAGAGTTCCGGATAGGAGTCCTTCATCTGACTCTCCAGTTCCTAGGTAACATTTCCACCTGTAACGCCCGGAAAATAAGTATATACTTGATTTGGACGTTTGTGACGTTTATTGGAATTGTACCGTTTTTGGAGTTGTTTCAGTCGGTATTAGTTCGGGATGGCGGACTAATATTTAATTGAAGGTTTTCATATTTTTGGTACCGGAAATATTATTAAGGTAATATTCCGCGTTTTGGGGCGTTTGAACGATATTTGAGCGTAAGGGCATTTTGGTCATTTCCGCGAGGAAGATATTTTCTTTATAAGGAAAAAGATAGAAAGAAAAAGAAAGGAAAGAAGAGAAGAGAAAAAGAAGAGAAAGAAAGGAAGAGAGAAAGAAGAAGAGGAAAAGAGGAAAAAGTGTAGATTGGTGGATTCTCGACCGATTCGAGTTCCGATCGTTGCTATAGCAAGGTAAGGGGGTGAATCTAATTTATCTTGGATGTATGATTCTTATAGTCTTGTTCTTGTTTGTGTTCTTGTTCTCCTTGTTCCAATTTCCACAATTTTCTTGTGTGATCTTTGTTTGATTTAAGTTTGTTTGAGAATGATTGTATGATGAATAAATGATATCCTTGTTGTGTTGTGGTGATTGATCATGTTTGTTTTCCTTTTCTATGGCTTGATTGAGTTTGTATAAAAAGTTAGGTTTTGGGATAGATTGGTGAATTAACCATGAAAAGTGTGATAATAGGTTGTTTCTATGGTTTGTATGTGTTGTATTGGTGTTGTAATGATGTTTTGGAGTGGTTTTGGTGGGTATAGGGGGCCTGGAACCGTTCTGGTGCGTTCTGGTTTTTTTCTGGGTTTACGCAGGTCCGCTGAGCGGAGGTGGGTCCGCTGAGCGGAGGTTTTGTTGCAGAAAATTCTCTGCGAAGGTCCGCTGAGCGGAGCTGAAGCGGATGACAGCTTTTTCTGTTTTTCCAAAACTTTGAAACTTCGTAACTCTTGAACCGTAACTCCGATTTTGTCGCCGTTCGAAGCGTTGGAAAGCTAACGCAATGAACTATATTATTATCTAATTAAATGATTCATAGGATGTAGTATCCCATTATTTTTATTAGGATCAAGTGATGAGTTGTGTAGTATGTTCAATTATCCAAACTTTGAAACCTTGTAACTTTTGATCCGTAGCTCCGTTTCGTACGCCGTTCGAAGTGTTAGGAAGCTAGTTGGATGTTCTATATGATAGTATAGGCTTGGTTAGCTTGTTATTAGTTAGTTATGAGGTTTGTTGATGAAAATACATAATTGTTTATATGCGCGATATGATTGGTAAATAATCATAGTGCTTGGTTGTAATTGTTAATGAAGTAGGATGTAGTAGTGGTTGGTTGATTTGCATAAATGGTTTTGTGAACTAGTGCATGATAAATAATGATGATGTGTTGTGTGAATGTTATCGTATTGGTACGAGGTATGTGATTAGTTGCCGATAACATGAGATCATGTTCATATGTGTTATGTATTAATGAATGTTCATTCTTAATATGTGACAATGTTTGGTTGTTTGTTATTAACATGATGTGTGGCCTTATGGCAAGTAATTATTGTTATGAGAATCATGTAATATCATTGTTGAATTGTTGTTTTTACAACTTGTGGATGATGTATTGATGAAGTTGTGGGCCGATGGCCAATATTAATTTGATGTGTATAAGTGTGTTATACGTTCATCTATGCCGATGTGGCCAGTATGTTTGAACGGTGAATGTGTGCTTATTAATGCCTGTGTGGTAATTATGGTGTGATATAATTGATAACGATGTTATTAATAGGTGATGTATCCTTTTGGATAGAATATAAACGGTGTAACGTGGGTATGTGACCGTGTTATATTGTTGATGATGTTGTTGTCATGTAATAGAGTCATATATTTGCACAGCATAACATTTCATTACGTTAATGGCAGAATGCTATTAGCAGGTGGCCTGTATTGGCAATTATTACCAGTGGGGGCTTAATGCTCGGTAAAAAGGTGTATTTGCCCTAGTGGCAAGAGGTCATCAGTGGGGGCTAAATGCTCGATGACGTTTAGTCGTAGCTTGATGCTCGACAAAGGTGTATTTTCCTGAGGGAAAGAAGTCCCAGCATAATGCTCGGCAAAGGTGTATTTGTCATAATGACAAGGGAGTTTTACTCCGGATTTGGTACCACATGCATATGCATAGTCGAGTCTCATTCATCATTGTCTGTCTGTATAATTTATGTTATCATTCATGTGTCACATTACTTATATATTGATTGTGGTTGAATGAGTGGATTACTTTGTTGTATGATTCTTGATGATACTTGTTGGCATTACTATAATTGTCATGCTTTCATTATGAATTATATTCTCACCCTTCTGCTGATTTGATGCTTGAGTGGCATCCTGCAGATTAACCGCTTTGGGAGTCTTTTGGAAGAGGTAGTTCTCCAGTCGGTCTTGTCAGTTGCTCTGATACGTAACACCGGGGAGTCGGGAGTCTGTTGTTATTTATTTATATATGACCCTTTGAACATGTATATGTGATAATGTGTTGATGTGTATTGTAAACACTTTATTTTGGAAAACTCCTCTTTGAGAGTGAGAGATATATGTATATATATATGTTCATATCTTCCGTGTGTTATGTATCATTTTATTGGCAGGTGTGTATGCTTTTGGCATCGTTGATGTCCGTTTATTTTCTAGGTGTTTGTTTGGTTACTTAGTGCAACATCCTAATTGTGTTGTATGAAATTTTAAATACTCTGATATTTTCTTGCCTAAATGCTTTGGGTAGAATTGGGGTGTTACATTAGTGGTATCAGAGCAGGTCGGTCTGTCCGGCCAGTGTTGTCTAATGTTGTTTAATTCCTCAGTACGTGATAAGTGTGTGGAGCACTGTCAGTACTTGTTGTGCCTCTAGCCGGTTGTATGCAGGTATGGTTTGAAGCTAAGTGGGGGAGAACATATGCTTCTCGGATATGTTTCAGTTGCAAGATGTTAGTATGCTATTGAGGGCAGCAGTACTAGTGTTGTTGGAATTTGTTGTTTTCTGAAGTGAAGGTGACTTGGACTTTAGACTTTGGTTGTTAATCAAGTTGGAGTGTCTCGGAGTAGATTTTGGTTATTTCTAGGGAATGGAATTTAGAAAGTTGTGATGCTCTAACGCTACTGATGGACTATGAAGTTGTTGTTTGAGTAGCCTTGTGTGAGGTGTCGTTGTTGGATCAATGACTAAGGAAATTATTGTGGTAGACTTTGTTGTAGGAGTTATTGAGGTTGTTGGAAACGTTTTGGAACTCGAGTAAGAATTAGGAGTATGAAGAGATGAGTAGGATCTCAGGTATTTTGTTTTGAGATATTGTTAGAAGTGTTTTGGTACGTAGCTACCGGACGTCGGTGTTAGCTGGTTCAGATGATCTTGAGAGATTTGTGAATTATGGAATCATAGTGCTTCTGTGCTATGAGCAAAAGTTGGAAAAGAATATTATTAATGTTGGTACTGATAGTTTATACTCTATTATGATTGTTGGCTACCTATTGACAAATTGAGGACTTGATCACCCTTAATCTCTTGTTGATAGTAGACGGAATCGTATTGGATGTGATAGGCTTATCTGGCTAGTTTGATAATATTGGAAGTGAATGAGTCGGTGCAAGGTGGTACGACGTTGTTTATGTTGTCGACGACTTTGGATGTCCTTGAGAAAGAGCAATTGTGGGAATTGCGGATAGTTGCGCATTTGTATAAGTGTTTCTTGAAGGTTTCATTGATTCATCGTCGAAAAGAGGAATTTCGTCTTGGAGTTCTATTTTGACAGATTTAGTTCCTAGAACTATTGTTGTGTCGAGGGTTCCGTATCGGATGCCAACTTCTGAGTTGAAAGAGTTAAGGAGTCAACTTAAGGATTTTCTTGAGAAGAGGTTTGTTCGTTCAAGTGTGTCGCCATAGGGTGCATGTGTTTTGTTGGTTAAGAAGGAAGGTTCTATCAGGCTTCGTGTCGATTTTAGACAATTGAGAAAAGTGACAATTAAGGAAAAGTATCCACTTTCGAGGATTGATATTTTGACGGATCAAGTTGGTTGGAGCTTGTTTGTTTTGCAAGTTTGATTTGAGGTATGGGTATCATCAGTGTGAAGATGATCATGCTAAGTATTTGAGAATTGTTTTGTCCGTGTTGGGAAGAAGAAGTTGTTTGCTAAGTTTCCTTATGTGAGTTTTTGGTTGAATGAAGTGAATGTTCAAGGGGTAAGTGGAGGTTTATGCTTTTATGCAAGTTAAGATTTTTGAAAGGATTTATCTGTCACAAGATTTAGAGTTGGCAGTTGTTATTTCTGTTTGGGAAATTTGAAGGCACTAATTTTTCGGATCTAGATTTGTGTGTGTAAGTGACTACAAGAGTTTGAAGTATTCGTTTGATTAGAACGAGTTGAATATGAGAAACCATTGCATATGTCTATGTGGATGATTCGAGTATTGTGATTGTTGAACAGTTGTGAGATTTGATTTTGGTTCGTAAAGTGACTTCTTCAAGTGTTGAGCTTTATATGTGAAAGCTTACTTAAGGTATTCTTGATGAGATTAGAAAAGGTCAGGAATCGGATTTGAATGGGTTGATAAGATGACATTTATTAGTCAAAGGTAAAGATGGTGATCTTCGGATTGCTAAGAGCAATGTCATGGGATGTCATGATCAAGTTTGTATTCCTAATGTTCGGATTTAAAAAGAGGACTTTGGATGAAGTGCGTCGTAGTGATTTGAGTATTCATCCTGATGCTACTAAGAGATATCAAGATTTGAGAAGGTCATTTTTAGTGGCAAGGTAATTTGGGTACGAAGTTGCGTTTGAGTTCGGCGTATCATCCTCGAACGGATGGTCAGACTGAGAGGACGGTTTGGTCACTTAAGGATCTATGAGGGCTTGTGTTGTGAAACAAGGATGTGTTTAGGTTAGCTTTTTGCCTTTGATTGGATAATACAAAGACTTTTGTCTGGTGTGCAAGCTGACACAGCAGATTAAGAGGTTGAGTATGTTAAGAGAGAACAATGGGTTTCTGGTGAATACTAGAAGGAGTTGGAAGTTGGTTATGAAATTGGTGAATCTGTTTGTTGTGGGAAATCAGAGTGCGCATCGGGAGCGTGAAATGACGCGGTTCGTATGTGTATGAATTGTTAGAGTTCAAATTATGGACAGTGGATGTGGTAGGAATTATAAGACCACCAGATGTTTTGGTTACATGTTTGACTGCTATGTCTTGGCATGGTTATTTGGATGTTGTGCGACCGGGTTGTTGTCTGTGTCTTGGTTATTTCTTGTGTTTTGGTGTTAGTCGATGAGTGCATTGTATGGGCATTGCATCTCGTTGTCGTTGTTGTGTTTTGGTTGTTTGGCTTTTAGCGAGAGTGATTCGTTGTTGGTGCTAATTGTGTCGTTGCTTTCGTGGCTTGATAGTTGGTTAGTCGGATGCGAGAGCGTATCCAAGTTTGTTTGTGTTTGGGATATTTCCGAGGACAGAAATCTTCTAAGTGGGGGAGAGTTGTAACGCCCGGAAAATAAGTATATACTTGATTTGGACGTTTGTGACGTTTATTGGAATTGTACCGTTTTTGGAGTTGTTTCAGTCGGTATTAGTTCGGGATGGCGGACTAATATTTAATTGAAGGTTTTCATATTTTTGGTACCGGAAATATTATTAAGGTAATATTCCGCGTTTTGGGGCGTTTGAACGATATTTGAGCGTAAGGGCATTTTGGTCATTTCCGCGAGGAAGATATTTTCTTTATAAGGAAAAAGATAGAAAGAAAAAGAAAGGAAAGAAGAGAAGAGAAAAAGAAGAGAAAGAAAGGAAGAGAGAAAGAAGAAGAGGAAAAGAGGAAAAAGTGTAGATTGGTGGATTCTCGACCGATTCGAGTTCCGATCGTTGCTATAGCAAGGTAAGGGGGTGAATCTAATTTATCTTGGATGTATGATTCTTATAGTCTTGTTCTTGTTTGTGTTCTTGTTCTCCTTGTTCCAATTTCCACAATTTTCTTGTGTGATCTTTGTTTGATTTAAGTTTGTTTGAGAATGATTGTATGATGAATAAATGATATCCTTGTTGTGTTGTGGTGATTGATCATGTTTGTTTTCCTTTTCTATGGCTTGATTGAGTTTGTATAAAAAGTTAGGTTTTGGGATAGATTGGTGAATTAACCATGAAAAGTGTGATAATAGGTTGTTTCTATGGTTTGTATGTGTTGTATTGGTGTTGTAATGATGTTTTGGAGTGGTTTTGGTGGGTATAGGGGGCCTGGAACCGTTCTGGTGCGTTCTGGTTTTTTTCTGGGTTTACGCAGGTCCGCTGAGCGGAGGTGGGTCCGCTGAGCGGAGGTTTTGTTGCAGAAAATTCTCTGCGAAGGTCCGCTGAGCGGAGCTGAAGCGGATGACAGCTTTTTCTGTTTTTCCAAAACTTTGAAACTTCGTAACTCTTGAACCGTAACTCCGATTTTGTCGCCGTTCGAAGCGTTGGAAAGCTAACGCAATGAACTATATTATTATCTAATTAAATGATTCATAGGATGTAGTATCCCATTATTTTTATTAGGATCAAGTGATGAGTTGTGTAGTATGTTCAATTATCCAAACTTTGAAACCTTGTAACTTTTGATCCGTAGCTCCGTTTCGTACGCCGTTCGAAGTGTTAGGAAGCTAGTTGGATGTTCTATATGATAGTATAGGCTTGGTTAGCTTGTTATTAGTTAGTTATGAGGTTTGTTGATGAAAATACATAATTGTTTATATGCGCGATATGATTGGTAAATAATCATAGTGCTTGGTTGTAATTGTTAATGAAGTAGGATGTAGTAGTGGTTGGTTGATTTGCATAAATGGTTTTGTGAACTAGTGCATGATAAATAATGATGATGTGTTGTGTGAATGTTATCGTATTGGTACGAGGTATGTGATTAGTTGCCGATAACATGAGATCATGTTCATATGTGTTATGTATTAATGAATGTTCATTCTTAATATGTGACAATGTTTGGTTGTTTGTTATTAACATGATGTGTGGCCTTATGGCAAGTAATTATTGTTATGAGAATGATGTAATATCATTGTTGAATTGTTGTTATTACAACTTATGGATGATGTATTGATGAAGTTGTGGGCCGATGGCCAATATTAATTTGATGTGTATAAGTGTGTTATACGTTCATCTATGCCGATGTGGCCAGTATGTTTGAACGGTGAATGTGTGCTTATTAATGCCTGTGTGGTAATTATGGTGTGATATAATTGATAACGATGTTATTAATAGGTGATGTATCCTTTTGGATAGAATATAAACGGTGTAACGTGGGTATGTGACCGTGTTATATTGTTGATGATGTTGTTGTCGTGTAATAGAGTCATATATTTGCACAGCATAACATTTCATTACGTTAATGGCGGAATGCTATTAGCAGGTGGCCTGTATTGGCAATTATTACCAGTGGGGGCTTAATGCTCGGTAAAAAGGTGTATTTGCCCTAGTGGCAAGAGGTCATCAGTGGGGGCTAAATGCTCGATGACGTTTAGTCGTAGCTTGATGCTCGACAAAGGTGTATTTTCCTGAGGGAAAGAAGTCCCAGCATAATGCTCGGCAAAGGTGTATTTGTCATAATGACAAGGGAGTTTTACTCCGGATTTGGTACCACATGCATATGCATAGTCGAGTCTCATTCATCATTGTCTGTCTGTATAATTTATGTTATCATTCATGTGTCACATTACTTATATATTGATTGTGGTTGAATGAGTGGATTACTTTGTTGTATGATTCTTGATGATACTTGTTGGCATTACTATAATTGTCATGCTTTCATTATGAATTATATTCTCACCCTTCTGCTGATTTGATGCTTGAGTGGCATCCTGCAGATTAACCGCTTTGGGAGTCTTTTGGAAGAGGTAGTTCTCCAGTCGGTCTTGTCAGTTGCTCTGATACGTAACACCGGGGAGTCGGGAGTCTGTTGTTATTTATTTATATATGACTCTTTGAACATGTATATGTGATAATGTGTTGATGTGTATTGTAAACACTTTATTTTGGAAAACTCCTCTTTGAGAGTGAGAGATATATGTATATATATATGTTCATATCTTCCGTGTGTTATGTATCATTTTATTGGCAGGTGTGTATGCTTTTGGCATCGTTGATGTCCGTTTATTTTCTAGGTGTTTGTTTGGTTACTTAGTGCAACATCCTAATTGTGTTGTATGAAATTTTAAATACTCTGATATTTTCTTGCCTAAATGCTTTGGGTAGAATTGGGGTGTTACACCACCTGCTGGTCCTCCCCAAGCTACTCTGACCAATGCTATCTCCTTGCCACGCAATTGTTTCAGCTTCCGATCTTCAATCCTTATAGGCAAAGCTTCAACTGCCAGATTATCCTATACCTGCACATCGTCTACTTTGATCACATGAGATGGATCTGTAATGTATTTCCTCAACTGAGATACATGGAATGCATCGTGCAAATTCGCAAGCGTCGGTGGCAACACAATGCGGTAAGCCACTTATCCTACTCTTTTCGTAATCTGAAATGGACCAATAAAATGCGGAGTCAATTTCTTTGACTTTAGAGCTCGCCCAATACCAGTTATAGGAGTAACTCTCATGAATACATGATCTCCTTCTTGAAACTCAAGTATTCTATGCCTCTTATCACGATAGCTTTTCTGACGACTCTGAGAAGCCTTCATCTTCTCCTGAATCATCTTAATCTTTTCTGTCGTCTCCTGGACAATTTCTGGTCCAATCACAGTACTTTCACCAGATTCATACCAACACAATAGCGTCCTACACCTCCGACCGTACAAAGCTTCAAACGGAGTCATCCCAATACTCGAATGAAAGCTATTATTGTAAGTAAATTCAATCAAGGGTAGATAGCTATCCCAAGCACCGCCTTTTTCCAATACACAAGCACGCAAAAAATCTTCTAAGGATTGAATCGTCCTCTCCGTTTGACCATCAGTCTGCGGATGGTAAGCAGAACTCAATCTCAACTTAGTTCCCAAAGCTTTCTGTAAACCTTCCCAGAATTTTGATGTAAACCTTGGATCTCTATCTGACACGATACTCGAAGGAATACCATGTAGACTCACTATCTTTTCAATATACAACTGAGCCAACTTCTCCATCGGATAATCCATTCTCATCTGTATAAAGTGAGCAGACTTCATCAACCTGTCCACAATAACCCAAATAGCTTCACAATTCTTCACCGTCCTTGGCAAACCAGAAACAAAGTCCATAGATATACTATCCCACTTCTACTCAGGAACAAATAACGGTTGCATAGCTCCATACGGCTTCTGATGCTCAATCTTCGACTTTTGGCAAGTCAAACAAGAATAAACAAACTCGGCTATTTACTTTTTCATTCCAGGCCACCAAAACAACTTTTTCAAGTAATGATACATCTTGGTAGCATCAGCATGAATACTCAACCCACTATGATGTCCTTCTTCGGGAATACTCTTCCTCAGTTCGGCAACATCAAGAACACAAACACGATCACTAAACCTCACTATACCATTCTCGTCGATTCTGAATTCACCTCCTTTACCATGGTTAATTAGAGTCAACTTATCAACCAACTCAACATCAGTTTTATGACCCTCTCGAATCTCCTCCAGAATACCACTAGTCAGCTTCAACATAACCAATTTAACACTATTAGAAGTGCCTTCGCACACCAAACTCAAATCTCTGAATTGTTCAATTAAATCCAATTCTCTCACCATTAACATAGCATATGCAAAGACTTCCTACTCAAAGCATCGACAATAATGTGTGCTTTACCCGGATGGTAATTCAACCCAAAATCACAATCCTTGAGAAATTCTAACCATCTTCTTTGTCTCATATTTAGCTCTTTTTGATCAAAGAGATACTTCAGACTCTTGTGATCACTAAATACTTCAAACCTTGAACCATACAGATAATTCCTCCACAGTTTCAACACAAATACCACTGCTGCCAACTCTAAGTCGTGAGTCGGGTAATTCCTCTCATGCACTTTGAGTTGTCTCGACGCATAAGCGACTACCTATTGATTCTGCATTAGTACACCTCCTAATCCCATCAATGAAGCATCACAATAAACAACAAAAGATTCCGCCGGATTCGGCAAAATCAAGATCGGCGCACTAGTCAACCTCTTCTTCAACTCTTGGAATCCTTCTTCACATTTCGAATCCCAAATGAACGCTTGACCTTTCCTAGTCAACTTAGTTAACAGAAACACTAACTTTGAAAAACCTTCAATGAACTTTCTATAGTAACCCGCAAGACCAAGAAAACTACGGATTTCGGAAACTGACTTCGGAGCTTCCCATTGAGACACAGCTTCTACCTTCGTCGGATCGACGACAATACCATTCTTGGAAATCACATGACCAAGGAAACTTACTCCGCTTAACCAGAATTCACACTTCGATAGTTTAACATAAAGCTTCTTCTCTTTCAGCAATTCCAATACAATTCTAAGATGATATGCATGCTCTTCTTCATTCTTAGAATATATTAAAATGTCATCTATAAACACCACTACGAACTTGTCGAGATAAGGATGAAAGATCCTATTCATGTATTCCATAAAAACACCAGGTGCATTAGTAACTCCAAATGGCATCACAGTATATTTGTAATGACCATACCTTGTTCTGAATGCAGTCTTCTGAATATCGTCCGCCTTCACACGAATTTGATGATACCCAGATCTCAGATCAATCTAGCTGAACACGCACGCCCCAACTAGTTGATCCATTAAATCATCAATCCTCCGCAACGGATACCGATTCTTCATAGTAACCTTATTCAGCTGTCTATAATCCACACACAGCCTCATCGAACCTTCTTTCTTCTTTACTAGTAACACCGGTGCATCCCACGGCGAAACAATTGGACGAATAAATTCCTTCTCAAGTCACTCTTCCAATTGACTCTTCAACTCAGCCAACTCAGATGCTGACATACGATAAGGTTCCATCATCATAGGACTAGTTCCAAGAATTAATTCGATAGCGAACTCCACTTCTCTCTCAGGTGGTAACTCTCTAACATCTTCTGGAAAAACTTCGGGAAAGTCACATACTACCGGTAATTCACTACTCACTAATTTCCCCTTCACTTCCATAGATGCAACCAACGTAAATACGGTAGTCCCGTCCTTCATTGCTTTGTCCACCTGTCTAGCAGTCATCACCAAGTCCTCAATACTAACGTCTTCAGGAAAAATAACCGTCTTCGTGAAACAGTTGATATGAACCCTATTAAATTGTAACCAGTTCATTCCCAGAATAACATCGAGTTGTTCCAACGGAAGGCACACTAAGTCCATTCTGAATTCTCTACCAAAAATACTAATTGGACAATTCAAACAAGCAAACAAAGTAGTCACTGAACCCGACGCAAGAGTGTCAATAACCATACTTCCATTTATATCAGATATTTCTAAATTCAATCTTTTAGCACAGTCCATAGAAATAAAAGAATGTGTTGCGCCAGTGTCTATAATTGCCATTAGAGGTGTGCCGTGGATAAAACACGTACCTTTAATCAATCGATCCCCAGAAGTTGTCTCAAAACCAGATAAGGCGAACACTTTACCACCAGCTTGATTCTTCTTCGGCTTAGGACATTGTGGACTAATATGACCTTCTTCACCGCAGTTATAACAAGTCACAGCCTTTCCTTTGCAATCTGCAACGAGATGGCCTGCCTTACCACACTTATAGCACTTATTTTCTTCACTCTTGCATTCATGGATACAATGCCCAGGTTCACCGCACCTATAGCATCTAACAAGAGCACTAGAGTCTCCCCCACTAGGCTTCTTCCAACCACCAGTCTTTGGATTACCTCTACCATACGATTTGCCCTTATCCATAGGTTTCTTCCCTTTCCTGTCAACTAACTCGCGAGAGTGAGATGACTTCAGCTTGAGATTATCCTCTTCATAGATTCTACTATAATCTACTAAGTCAGTAAATCTATGAATCCTCTGATATCTGATACCCTTCTTGATTTCGTCATGGAGACCATTCTCAAACTTAACACACTTCGAGAATTCACTCACTTCATCATTGTTATAGTGAACATAATACTTAGCCAGCTCAACAAACTTGGAAGCATACTCTGGCACTGTCATATTTGAAGGATAGAAAAACACTTAGAAAGGGGGGGTTTGAATAAGTGTGACTTTAAAAACTCTTAAGATAAAAACAATGAACACAATTATTTTTATCTTGGTTCGTTGTTAACGAAACTACTCCAGTTCACCCCCTTAGAGTGATTTACCTCAACTGAGGATTTAATCCACTAATCAATCTGATTACAATGGTTTTCCACTTAGATAACCTCTAAGTCTTCTAGAGTGTACTGATCACAACCTGATCACTCTAGGAAATCACCACTTAGATAACCTCTAAGTCTTCTAGAGTCTACTGATCTAACTGATCACTCTAGGAACCTTTTACAATCCATGTAAAAAAAAGATTACAAGAGTATGAATTGCTTCTTAGAAAACTATAATCACAACAGTGATATTTCTCTTAAGTTCTAAGCTTAACACTCACTAAATATTACAAGAGTTTGTGAGGTTGAAGATGAAGTTCGTGAGCTTTGAATTTGACAGCGTTTCAGTATTTTGCAAGAGTTCGTTCTACGCTTCTGATCAGAACTTCCATATTTATAGGCGTTTGAGAAGATGACCGTTGGGTTGCATTTAATGCATTGCGTGAATAGTACAGCTTTGCATTTAATGTTTCACACTTTTGTCAACTACCTCGATCCATGCTTTTGGTGCTTTTACTGACTTTGCCGTTTGTAGCTTCTAACGTTCCTTTTGTCAGTCAGAGATTAGACTTAATAACTTGTCATCTAGTACTTGCTTCTGATCTCAGATTTGTGAATACAACGTTTGAATATCAGAGTCAATCAGCTTGGTGCAGAGCATCTTCTTGTCTTTTGACCTTGAAGTGCTTGAGCGTGATACCATAAGAACATTAGTGCTTCTGCTTCTGACTTCATGTTCTTCTGATGCTTCATAGTCCATGTTCTGATTCTGCTTGACCATCTTCTGATGTCTTGCGAGAGCATGTTTTGATGTAGCCATCCAGAACCTTCTGAGTCAGTGCTTATGAGCGCTGAATTGTGCATACTCTTTATATATTTCCTTAAATGGAAAATGCAAAGGATTAGAGTACCCCATTGTCTTATAAAAAATTCATATATATTGTTATCATCAAAACAAGAATATTGATCAGAACAAATCTTGTTCTAACAATCTCCCCCTTTTTGATGATGACAAAAACATATATAATTGATATGAATTTGCAATCAGAATATCAGATGACAAAAGACAATTACACAGATATAGCATAAGCATATAATCAGAGTGTGTGAATATGTCTCCCCCTGAGATTAACAATCTCCCCCTGAAATAAATACTAGAAGAATTTATAAATAAAAGACTTCCCTGAGTATTTTTCCATTTCAGTAGAGACTTTCACTTTGCCTAGAACTTCAGAATATTCAGAGCTTCTGCTTCTTGCTTCCGTAGGACAGCTTCAGAGCTTTGAATTTCTTCTTTGAGATAGCATGCTTGATTGTATCAGAACATTCTTGAATGTATCAGAGCATCATCAGAGCATCTTTACATCATGAAATGTGTCAGAACAAACTAGACGAAAATATTAGAGCATGAATGTATTAGAACATTCTTAAGAAAGAAAATGTATCAGAGTATTCAAAAGAGAATATATCAGAGCATTCTACGAATGAATATCAGAACATTCTTTTTCTTGCTTCAATTCTCCAAGAGCATGCTTCTCTATAGTTTCCCCATGTATTTGCTTCTCATGTTGAGCTTTTTCAGAATATCTTCAATCCTGCAAAAAATCTCAAAGACAAAGAACTTGCAAGTAATGTTAGGAAATTTTGAGACTTATACCCATCAATTGATATAATAAACCAAATCAATTATCATGTTTCTCCCCCTTTTTGTCATAACATCAAAAATCATTAAAAGATTCAGATGATAAAAGACACATATGGTGAAGAAGATAATGATTTCATTGATCAACAAAATATCAGAAGTACAAAAGAGATAGAAGCAGATGCAAGAAACAAATGCATAAAACAAGAAAACAACTAAGACCAAGACAGACTACGACGGGCCAAGCCTATTAGCTAACAAGGCCAGAAGGTTTTTAATCTCAGTAGTGTCTTCTGTCTACGTCTTCATGAATGATCTGAACTCATTATGAGTATCCTCATGCTTGTCCAGACGAGAAACTAGATCAGCTTGATTCTGTTGAAGAGCCTTCATGGTGTTTATCAAAACAGAAGGTCTAGCAGAAGAAGCTTCAAAGCTATTGTCCATAAGAGGAGGATTCTCAGCATGTGCATCGACCATGAGAACATCGGCTTGATTTTCCTTAACAGGAGATTTCTCAGCAGAATGAGTCTCAACATCTTGATTCTCAGCATCAGCTTCTGATTCAGAAGCATCTTCAGCATACACCGGAGCAGGGATAGCAACATATGGATTCTCTAGAGCCAAAAGAATGTCTGCCAGATTCTGAGGAGGTGTTGGAGCAACTAGTTCTGATGGGTATTCAATGCTTGGATATTCCATATCTGGTGCTTTATCAGAGGGATTCTCCCTAAGCCAGTTGAGTATGAACTGAAAGTCTCCAGTCAGAACATTGTAGTGAGGCTTCCACACAACCAAAGCAAGAGGATGCACTTCTTCAAGCTCATCAAACAGTTATTTCTCTTCAAGAGATTTCCAGCTCCTGATGGGAAAGAAGTAGCTGTCTTCAAAATCCCTTAGAAAACCAGAAGGACCAGGAGATTCCGCTTCACAAGCTTTCTGAAGCTTCAGAAGGTCAGAATTCAGCTCCCTTCTGAAAGCTCTCTAGAGACTCCTAGTAGCAACATAATTTGTCCTGGCATTATGTGCAACCTTCAAGGCATCTAATCCTGCCTGTACCTTCAGCTTTAAATATTCAAAACTTACACCAACAGAAAGTTCAGGGTTATGGGTTTTGAATTGGGTGGTTGAAGAGTCTGGGTTCAGAATGAAGTAGGGTTCAGGTTCTCTATAAAGAGAAAGCAAGGCAGAGGTAAAAGAAGAGGTTAAAGATGATGAAGAATCTGTGGTGGAGGTGGTTGAATGATCAATTATGGGTGAGATTGCAGAAGGAATGGATGTTGTAGAGAATATATTTTCAGATGGAATTTGAGGAAAAACAGCATTGAGAGGTTGGGGGTTAAGAATAGGTAAAGAAAGGAGTTGATTTGAAATGGTGGAAGAAGATGGAATTTCAGAAGGAGTAGGCTTTTTCTGAAGGGGAAGGACAGAGGTAGAGTGAGAGCTAGAAGAGTCTGCTTTAAAAGCATCTTCAATGAGCTTCTGAAACTGATCAGAAGTTCTGGGTACTTTAAGAGAATCTGTTGATATACGTTCAGAATTAGTAGCAGGTACAGATTCAGAGATTACAATACCTGAAGGTTTCTTCTGTTTCTTTGCTTTCTTAGCATCAGGTCTTTCTTCTGTGACCTTTCTCTTCAGCTTCTTCTCTTTCTTCTTCTTATCCTTATTCCTTAACTCATCCAGAGATGGAAGATTTCTTCCACGAATCCAAGCAGGACCAACAGAAGTTTGTGCTTTAACACAAGATTTCAGATAACGTTTGACAGTTTTATCAAGTTCCTCTTTGAACATATGAGAGAAACCAACAACAGGAGTTCTTCTTGTCAGAATATCTGGAAACACTTTTGGAGGAGTGGTCACCTTTTCAATCAATAACATCCTTTTCAGAGACTGGGAATTCAGAATACTCCCACGAATTGCAGTAAATTTCTAAGAAAAGCCAGCTGCTCTCAGAGTTTCTAACAAACCACTTTCAGTCAGAATGTCAGATATCATTCTTCCAAAAGGAATATTATTCTTCTTAAACGGATACTTCTTACGTTCTTCATCCCTTGATTCTTCAACATCTGTCTTCAGATGCTGAAACAGAATGTGAGGAAGATTCACTCTCATGCCTTTTCCAATGCAGAACAAGATATACTTCTGATCTTGATTGATGTAGGTAGCAGAACTTGATGATTTTCTGTGATAGAGAGATCCCAGAATTATCTTAGCCCATACTCTGTAGGGAGGCTTCAAGTCAGTAGTGTAGGGAGAGGAAACCCCAACAGAAAACAACTCTCGATCAACATTATCCCAATCAGTTCTTCCATGAAGAGCTCCAGTGATTCCATCTATACCATCGAGACTATACAGTTTTCTTACCAGCTTCTCAGTCACAACAACTTCATGCCCTAACACGAAGGAGATGATGGCAGTTGAAGTAACCGTAGCATGTGTCCAGAATTCCTTGACCAATAAAGGGTAAACTGGTCCAATCAACCTTTCAAAGAAATTTGACCATCCTTGCACTAGCATTGCAGTTTTGATTTTGAAATCATGAGCCATAAGGTTTTCAAAATCCACCATTGTTTCGCAGAGAACCTCCAGTTCATCATAAGGAATCGAACAAGACTTCAAAGGAGGGTTTGCAGATTTCTTTTGTTGAACTTGGTTTGAAGATGATGCCTTGCGTTGAACATTTGAAGAGGAAGCCATTGATTCACACTGAGATTAGTGGGTTTAGAAACTAGGGTTTATGCAAAGAGAGAGAGAGAGAGAGATGAACAAACACAGACAATGAACAATGAGAGAGAATGGAAAGAGGTGAAATGTTATGGAGATGAGTTTATATAGGCACGGATTTGAAATGAAATGCAATATGATTCTGAATGAACAATATTACAGAGATTGAATCAGTTAGCATTTAATAATAAACGTGATATTTGAAATGATTTGCACAGTTACCTAGGGCGACGTCTCATCAACTACACGCATGCTTGCCCAATTAGAGTGAACACGTGTTCATCTTCAAGAATAGCTGGTGACAGCTGTTTTGCTTTAAAAGAGATTCTAAATCAACTAAGACATATGAAACGTTAGCAATAACAGAATCAGAATATCTAACTGATCAACAATCAGAACTTCTTATAAAAGAAATAAATGATCATTTCAAATCTAATCAATATATTAGAACTTCTCATCCTTTCATTCTGGGCATAAATCCATACTGATAATCTAATCAATATATTAGAACTTCTCATCCTTTCATTCTGGGCATAAGTCCATTGATGGTCTGTATCAACAAAGTTTAAAGATAGAACACCCTTCTGAACATAGTCCCTAATGAAATGATGTTTAATCTCAATATGTTTAGCTTTGGAATGTAAGATTGGATTCTTAGATAAACAAATAGCAGAAGTATTATCACATAAGATAGGAATGTTACTCTCATATATCTGATAATCTTCTAGCTGACTCTTCATCCAGAGCATCTGTGTACTACATCCAGCAGCAGCAACATATTCTGCTTCTGTTATAGAGAGGGCAATTGTAGCTTGCTTCTTGCTGTACCAGGAGATCAGGTGACTTCCAAGAAATTGACAACTTCCAGAAGTAATTTTCCTTTCAACTCTATCTCCAGCGTAATCAGCATCATAGAATCCTACTAAGTTGTATTTTTCAAATCTTCTGTAGACTAAACCAACATTAGTAGTACCTTTCAGATACCTCAGAATTCTCTTAACAACAGTTAAGTGAGATTCTCTAGGATCTGATTGGAATCTTGCACACAGACAAACACTAAATAAAATGTCAGGTCTAGAAGCAGTAAGATATAGAAGAGATCCAATCATACCTCTGTAGAGCTTCTGATCTACCTTCTTACTTACCTCATCCTTACCTAGAACACACGTTGAATGCATAGGAGTCTTTGCTTCTTTTCTTTCTGAAAGATTAAACTTCTTCAGAAGTTCTTTCACATACTTGGTCTGATGAACATAAGTTCCTTCAGAAGTTTGATTGATCTGGATCCCAAGGAAATACTTGATTTCTCCCATCATGCTCATTTCAAACTCAGCCTGCATAGACTTAGCAAACTCCTTTCCAAGTGTAACATTAGAGGTTCCAAAGATAATATCATCAACATATATTTGGCAAATTAAAATATCCTTTTTAAAGGTTTTACAAAAGAGAGTAGTATCCACTTGTCCTCTAGTGAAACCATTGTCCAGAAGGAAAGAACTTAATCTTTCATACCAAGCTCTAGGAGCTTGCTTCAGGCCATATAATGATTTCTTTAATTTGAAAACATGTTCTGGAGACTTAGAGTCTTCAAAACCAGGAGGTTGGTGGACATATACTTCCTCATCTATATAACCATTTAAGAAGGCACTCTTAACACCCATCTGATACAGAGTGATGTTATGTTGAGTGGCAAAAGAAATTAATAAACGAATAGATTCTAGCCTGGCCACTGGTGTAAAGGTTTCAGTATAGTCAATACCTTCTTGCTGACTATAGCCCTGAGCAACCAGTCTGGCTTTGTTTCTTACAACTTCTCCTTTTTCGCTTAGCTTGTTTCTGAAGACCCACTTAGTTCCAATGATTTTAAATCCTTTTGGTCTTGGAACAAGATCCCATATGTCATTCCTTGTAAACTGATTGAGTTCTTCTTGCATGGCAATTATCCAGTCCGCATCCTCCAGAGCTTGATCAACAGAAGTTGGCTCAATAAGAGATACTAGACCAAATTGACATTCTGCATTGTTCTTAAGGAATGCCCTAGTTCTGATAGGATTTTCTTTCTTCCCAATGATAACATCTTCTGAGTGGGCAGAGTTGAGTCTAGAAGATCTTCTGATAGTTGGCTCTTCAGAAATTATGAGATTCTCTAATGAAGCAGCAACTTGATCTTCTGATACTTTGCTTCTGGGTTCTTCAGCGTCTGAATTAGAGATTTCTATATCTGCAAAATTCTCAAACTGCTTTGGCTTTTCAAGACCAAGCTTATCATCAAATATGATATTGATTGATTTTTCAATAATCAATGTTTCAGTATTGTATACTCTGTAGCCTTTAGAGTGTTTAGAATATCCAAGAAGGAAACACTTTTGTGCCTTAGAATCAAACGTATGCAAATGATCTTTAGTGTTCAGAATATAGCATACACATCCAAATGGATGGAAATAAGAAATGTTGGGCTTTCTGTTCTTCCACAATTCATAAGGAGTCTTATTAAGAATAGGTCTTATGGAGATTCTATTCTAAATATAACATGCAGTGTTTATTGCTTCTGCCCAGAAATGCTTACCCATATTTTCTTGTGTCATTTCTTGTTAGTTCTCCTCAAGTTCTGATTAAACTTGGGTTTAGCATGAAAATTAACAAGAGGTACAACATGATATTCCTTATTCTGAGCAACATGATATTTTCTAGTATGTGTCACATGCTTTCTAGTGTGTGTAATGTGAAAACTCTTAGCATGTGATGTGAGCCTAATATCATGGGAGTGGCCATACTTGAATTGATCATACAAAGGTTTGTATGTGATTTTCATATCATCAACAGGTTCAAGTTTGTATGGGGTTTCACCCTTATAGCCTATGCCAACTCTCTTGTATCCACTAACTGCATATATCATAGAGGCAAGTTGACTTCTTTCAATACCTCTAGATAAGAAATTCCTGAAACTCAAGTCATATTCCTTAAGAATGTTGTTCATGCTTGGAATAGACTTTTCTGAACTAGAAGATGGCTCAACATCTTTAGATAGTTTTAAAACTTTTTCTTTGAGTTCAGAATTTTCTAATTCAAGCTTCTTAGTTTCAGTTGCAAAGAGCTTTCTAAGCTTTTTGTATTTGATACTAAGCTTAGCCTTGATACTCTTTGCAAAGGCTGGAAACTAGCTCATCTCTAGTAAGTTCAGAAAATACCTCTTCAGAGTCTGAGTCTGATTCTGATGTAGATTCTGATCCATCATCAACAGTGGCCATGAGCGCAATGTTTGCCTGCTCGTCTTCAGAGTCTGATTTTGATTCTGATGAATCTGAATCATCCCAAGTTGCCACAAGGCCTTTTTTCTTTTGAAACTTCTTCTTGGGCTTTTCCCTCTGAAGCTTTGGACACTCATTCTTGTAATTTCATGGATCCTTGCATTCAAAGCACGTGACCTTCTTTTTTTCAGATCTTCTGAGTCCAGAAGATTCTCCTCTTTCAGGATTTTTGGAACTTCTGAAGTTCTTGAACTTCCTCTGTTTGCTCTTCCAGAGTTGATTTACTCTTCTGGAGATCATAGAAAGTTCATCTTCTTCTTCTTCTGATTCTTACTCTTCAGAATCTTCTTTTTCCGCCTGAAAAGCGTTAGTGCATTTTTTATTCAAAGATTTTAAAGCAATAGACTTACCTTTCTTTTGAGGTTCATTAGCATCCAGCTCTATTTCATGACTCCTCAGTGCGCTGATCAGCTCTTCAAGAGAGACTTTATTCAAATTCTTAGCAATCTTGAATGCAGTCACCATTGGGCCCTATCTTCTGGGCAAGCTTCTGATGATCTTCTTGACATGATCAGCCTTTGTATATCCCTTATCAAGCACTCTTAATCCAGCAGTCAGAGTCTGGAATCTTGAGAACATTGCTTCAATGTTTTCATCTTCCTCCATCTTGAAGGCTTCATACTTTTGGATTAAGGCAAGAGCTTTTGTCTCCTTGACTTGGGCATTACCTTCATGAGTCACCTTCAAGGATTCAAAGATGTCATGAGCAGTTTCTCTGTTTGTTATTTTCTCATATTCAGCATGAGAAATAGCATTCAGCAGAATAGTCCTTGACTTGTGATGATTCTTGAATTGTTTCTTTTGATCATTGTCATACCCCAAAATTTACCCGATGCGATTCGCATCTTTTGATTTACTAAGGGTGTTAAAAATTAAGAGCCACAGGGTTTAATATACCTATTATTAAACTCGATCTCTTATAAAATTCCCTTATAAATTAGGTTAAAATAAAATATGAGTTGGAATAGAAAGTTTTTTTAGATCCAAACAATAGGCCCAATTATGCAAAATTTTGAGAGCCCATGGTGTATTTCATTAACATTTATATTAATAATTATTATTAAACTTATTTTATTAATAACTATTAATCTTACTAAGGGTGTATTATTAATCTTGTCATTAACCATGCTATTATTAATTAATTGTTGATTTCTATCAACTAATTAGTTTATTAAGTTGATGTATCAAAAAAAATTAAATAAGTAAAATATATGATTGGGTTTTTTTTGTTTGGCGTTGCTTTTGTTGTGCATCTGGGCCAAAAATGAGCAAAATAACATTGGGCCAAGAACCCAATTGCTGGACCGCAGGCGGATCAACGGACCGGGTCAAAACCGACCCGGGTCCTGTTCACTTCCTCCCTCCTCTCGACGCCGCTGCAACAAGCACAAACCCTAATCCCATCTCCAACCCAGGCCCATAGCAAGATCAATCAGAATCAAAACTAACACTAATTGGAACCAAATCTTCAGGAAACGAAAATAAAATCTTAACAAATCAATAAAGTCCAAAAATTGAACAAAAGATGAATCAATGAAGAGATAATTTCATTAATGAACTCAATCAATTTACAAATCGAATCTGAGAGTCCGATAATATACAATTACAGAATCAAATCTCTAATTGAATCCTAAATCTAATCTATCCTAATCTGAAAGAAAACCTAATGATATAAAAACCTAAAAAGAAATTAGATGGGGGAGGATTTTGGATCTTTTTTTGGAGGCGGAGAGCTTGGGTCGTAAACACCTTCCTCGCACCTGCAAAACACATAGAGACAGAGAGAAGGGATTAGAGAAGAGCATACACATTCCTGAAGTCAAGAGTTTAAGGTAATCAAATGTTGAGCTTAGCTTAAATACTCATTCGACTGCATGTTAGTGTGTTTATATGTGAATCTGGGTTTAATTGGGGGATTAGGGTTCATAAAAAGGGGTTAGCGTTCTTGTATTAAGGGTGGATCTGGGTTATATGGTTGAAGGTTTGAGTTTCACGGTTGAAACTCAACCGGAAACTGGGTTGCTAGGGTGGTTCTGGGGACGGAATAGGGTTGCGGACGGAGACCGGAGGTTGTTTTCTGGATTTTGTTAGAGGATGAGGGAGAGAACGAGAGCAAAAGAGAGAGAGATAAGAGCAGAGAGAGAAAGAAACGAGAGAATGAGAGTGATTCGTTTGGAGTTTGCTCCTTACCCCTTCCCGTAGCCACCGGATGTGCGCCACTTGGCCTACCATGGCCACTTGGCAGCATCATGGAACATGATTCCACGTGCACCCTTATCATGAACCTTCCCCTGAACTCCACATGCAAGCCATACAGTTAACTCAGATCTGGATCTAACGGCCGCCAGATAGAACGCGCATCATAGCCACACACACCTTACCACACCCTATCCGGTGGATCACAACCTCCATGGGCCTGGCCCATTCGCTATTAACACTCCCCAAATTTCTATCCCTTAATAGCATGCACCCCCGTATAAAATAAAATAAAAACTAATTAATTTCTATTTTATAATTTTAATAATTATTTAATTGTTTTGTTTTTTGACAATATAATTTTCTCCCCAAACCGACTAAACCTATTAGTCGCATTAGGCGAGAAATAAACTTGATCAATTAATTTATTAATATTAATTCTAATTTAATTGGCTCTTGTTGAATTCTCTCCTCGACCCGACTAAAGCTATTAGTCGCATTAGACGAGAGATAAAAATATACATAAATTAAAATACACTCAATTTGTTGCCCGCGACGATCAATCTATCGATTTGAGTAACCAGCAATGCCCCTTAATCCGTTAGCTATACTGACCAAATCTATTGGTCACCGCATCTAACGGTGCCATATCAAATCAGGGTTGTAGGCCCAAACACTTAAAACACACTAAACCACGACACTACGGATTTTTATCCTAGGCAATTCAAAATGCCTTTCAAATCACAATTTCTAAAACTACGATAGGCCATTCAAAAAGCCTTCAAACAATCAAATTCAATTCAAAGGCGTACAACCCTGTGCCCGAACTACGTTGACTCTGATTCTCCATAAGGAGATACGTAGGCACTTGGATAACCAAGGCGAGTCCCCCTCCCTAAAATCTCAATTTTTCCCCTATTCAATTCCTTAGCTATTAACCTTAACTTTTAGCCATAAAACTTGACCCTTAGATTCAAAGCCAATAGGAAAGGGTTGAGGGTGCCTAACACCTTCCCTCGACCTGATTATAATAACTTACCCCGAATCTCTTAACTGCGTAGGGTTTCCTATACACCCTTCAGAATAGGTGGCGACTCTAAAAAGTCTAATTTTAAGGCAGGTTGCTACAGCTGGCGACTCTGTTGGGGAAAATCATCAATGGTGAATTATTATGCTCCTAAGGCTTGAGAGGGTTTAGGTTTGGCAAATTATTTAGGTTTGTGGCGAGCGATTAGGGTTTGGCAATTTGCCATTTTTAGGGTTTGGGGGAAGGTTTATTTTTTTTCTAATAATAAATATTTAATTTTGTATTTATTTATTTATTGTTTTCATTAAATGTTTATTTGTCATGCCTGCTTAATTGTTATAATTTGCACTGTTGGGTTTTATATGTGATTTTTGTCAAGCCTAAGCGTGGGAATTATAATAATGACCAGAGGGGAATTACATCGCCTACGAGTCTTATTATAATTCCACTCAGAGTGGGTTAAATATTCGGAAAGGTCTGATACGAGGCTCGACCTTGTTAAGGGCTGGACTGGGTATTTAGCTGATCTCTCTGGGAACCAACCCCTAAAATTCGAACCTCATGGACCAATGAGTTGTTCCAAAATCCAAAGAGACAAAAAGTCTCGGCGGCTACGAACAATCCCATGAGACCTTCTAGAACATTCCCGTGGGAAGGGTAGGCTCCTGAGCCGTTACGTCGAACCTATGAACCTAGGGCTTATATGCTTATGTCTTTAACTGTACGCTTTCATTATTTTTTTTATATATCTCATATAATTGTGGCATTCATCATGCATCATGTGCATTCTTGCATTATGTCTTATCCAAAAAATAATGAGAAAGAAAAAAAAGAAGAAGAGGGAAGTTATTACATCAATGGATGTGGATAAGACATAAACACGCATAAAACATATCATTCATCGCATGCATATCATTGTCATGGCATTGAAAGAAGATTTCTCTTTTACCTTCAGAGCAAGAGACCACTGGGAAGGATAATCTAACATCCCGACCGTCTTATCAGACAAGATTTCAGCAAAAGAAATCAATGGATCAGCTAGAACAGAATCAATCCGCCCTTCGTGAGGAGGTGGATCAACTCAAGGTTAGTGTGGAAGAGGTTAAAGGAGGTATGACTCAGATGCTAGGACTCATGAAGGCCCTACTAGATAAACAAGAAAAGGCATAAGAGGTTCATTCTGGGGATACCTTGGTTCAGGATGAGATTCCCAATGACGAAAACCCGCTGCTAGGATTTGTGACAGGCTTTGGCCCTGCTAAGAAAAGACCTCAGGTCCGATCTGTCAGGAGAGCTATCCAATTCCAAGAGAAAGGAGAGGCCTCTCAAGAAGGATTTGTCCCCACTCCACAGACTAAAGGGACAACCCGCACAGTTCGCATTCCTGCTAACAATGTCCCTAAGGATGAAGATTACCTGGATCTACAATACGGAGTACAAGAGGTGGACAACACAGACCAAGCACCTCAGCAAAGCAGTCTAATCCCAACTCTAGGGAAGACTTCAAGGACAGTGAACAGATCAAAGCGCTAGAGGAGAGACTAAAGGTGGTAGAAGGATACGATGCTTTCGATGTGGATGCCTTCGAAATGAGTTTGGTCTCAGACTTGACTATCCCACACAAATTCAAGATTCCCGATTTCGAGAAATACAAAGGACTCACATGTCCGAGGAACCACTTGCGCATGTATGTGCGAAAAATGGCTGCTTATGCTCACGATCAAAAGCTGATGATACATTTCTTCCAAGACAGCTTAAGCGGAGCATCTGTTGACTGGTACATGCAATTGGAGAAATCCTATATCCGAAGCTGGAATGATCTTGCTAATACATTCTTGAAGCAATACAAGTACAACCTGGACATGGCACCCAACCGGATGCAATTAAAAAATATGTCACAGAAGAAAGATGAATCATTCAAGGAGTATGCCCAAAGGTGGAGGGAAATGGCTTCTCGAGTCCAACCTCCCTTGATGGAAAAAGAACTGGTGGACATATTTATGAGTACTTTGCAAGGACCATACTATGATAAGATGGTCGGAAGCATATCTTCAGGGTTCTCGGACTTGGTAGTCATTGGTGAAAGGATTGAAAATGGGATCAAAAATGGGAAGATACAAGGGGCACCCTCAAGTTCCTATCAAGCAAAGAAATCATATGATGGGAAAAAGGAACCCAACACTGTGGGGGCAATCCTGGTTAATCAGATCCCGACACTACAACAGAAGGATCAGCAAAAGCAACAGGGTGGCCAACGCCGCTGGAGGTCCAAGCCAAAACGATCATTTACTCCATTGCACATGCCACTGTCTCAAGCTTTGCAATACCTGCTCAGTCAGAACCTGATAACGCTTCTACCTCCATACTCAGCTCCAGCTAACCTCGCTCCTGGGTACAAGCATCATGCTAGGTGCGCTTATCACTCAGATAGTCCTGGTCATGATACAGAGGATTGTGGGCCGTTGAAACACAAGATCCGAGATTTAATTGAAGAAGGACTCATTGAGTTCGAAGAGCCTCGCAAGTCTAATACTATAAGTGGCTAGAATGAGGGTTTTCTTAGATCATTAGTTGTTTTCATTTGCAATTTCCTTTCAGTTTGTTTAAACATTGGTTTGCGGTATACGCTATGTACTTTACAATAATCACTAATGCATTGCTTACGTTTATCTTGGTTTATTCCTAGTGTTTTCACTATATTAAAAACTGTATTTTTACTTGGTTTTATTATTTGTGATATTCAACTTTTGTTCAAAGATGTGTACCTTTAGAGGGAGAATGACGAAAATGATACCACAATCTACAGTACGCTTTCGAACAGACCGTGTTGACGATGTACAGGCATTGTTTCAATTCCAATACAGTGGAGATATAAGGATGTTAATCCCTCGTCAACCCCTTGAGCCTAAGAAGTAGGAGTTTTCCTTCACGTATAAAATAAAGACCCTCAAAATACAACCTGGGGTAGGGTAGCTGTTCAGTTAACTTGATTATCCCAAATTTTTCCTTTGAACATAATCACTGATGGTTCTCCGTCATAATTAAGCTTGACAGTCAATGTCCGCAAAGAAAAAAAAAGCAACGCAAGGCCTGCCAAGTCAAAACCTATTAAGGGAGACTTAGACAAAATTGGGGCATCCCGCTGACTGTAATTTTAAATAAACAGTTCAGGCAAAAATTAGGGATAATAAAGTTAAAAAAAAGGGTCACTATATACCCTTGACAAAAGGAAAATATTAAAAAAGGAGGATGACTGTCTCTGCAGATAAACCTTTGGTTTTTGAACCATCATAAATGTCAATGTTATAATTCCCAAAGTCTTTTTGAGTTTAAATACACAGTTAACTGAGCATAGGACTGGAGAACATTACGAAGAAAGGGGTGAGTTAAATAAATTTTGAGCCTTATATCCGTTGTTTTTTAAAACTCTGAACCAGGCCACGTTACAACCCTTAAAAGTCCTAACTGAAGCACGGATAGTTCGAAAGCATACCGTTACAAAAAGGTATCCCGACTCCTTAAGGTCTACTATAACTCTTGAGTTGATATCACTTCCTTACAAAAAAAAAAACTCTGTTTTACTCAAAAATGTTTTTAAACTTTCAAGACAGACGTATGCATTCGCACCTTATGAATTTCATCGTAAAGCACACTGGTCTATATAGATTCAAATGTTTTAACATCAGGAAGAAGTTGCATGGGGCATGGCTAATGGCTAAAAAAAAATCCTACCGACAGTTGAAATAGCTTTAAAAGCATATCAAAGAAGAAACATCTCCTACGCCTGACTCGGATGGCTAGTGTATACACAAGGCATAGCCCGTTGTCATCCTATGTATCTGGGGCAATCTAATCAAGGTCCATGGGATCTCTCAAGGACTCTGAATAGCCCATGGGGCAAGTCCATTACCTGGGGGCACGTTGCAAAGGTCATTTCATATAAGATGGTGTTAATACTATTCTCACATCCTTTCTAGGAACCTTTTTAGGTAATTTTCTCTAAAACGTCTCTTAATCCTTCCAGGTGGTCTTCTTTAAGACATGTTCAAATATCTATTATCATTTCTAGGAGCCCTTTTCAAATAGTCTTCTTTAAGACACATTCTACAAACCTTTCCAGGTGTCTCTCGTCATTTTCAGAAATCTTTTCAGATAGTCTTCTCTAAGACATATTCCTTTCTAAGAACCTTTTCTAGGTAGTCTTCTGTAAGACATCTCTTAACTTTTTCAGGTAGTCTTCTTTAAGATATTCCTTACCCTTGTCAGGCAATATTCTCTAAAAAAATCCCTCATCCTTTCCAGGAACCTTTCTAGGTAATCTTCTTTAAAGACACCCGTCAATCTTTTCAGACATGTTCAAACTTCTCTTATGCCTCCAAGAATTGTGCCAAACTTTGTTTAAAGTACAGTCTTCTTTAGGACGGTCTCCTATCCTGTCTAAGGTAGTCTTCTTCGAAATGTCTTTTCCTGAATTTTGTTTAAAACACTACAATAGTCTTTGTCCCCTATGGGAATCTTTTGACCTTCTTTGCAAACGTGCCTCCCCAAGCTTTGTTTAAAGCACAGTCTTGTTTAAGACAATATCATATCCTTTCCAGGAACCCCTTCAGGTAATCTCCTAGAAGACATCATCTCATTCTGAGTATTCAGTGAACTTTTGTCCATCGAACACGACCAAGACGGATGACTAATTCTGAAGAGCATCTGCTTCACATTCGAATCAATACTTAGCATCATGGAGATTGGGTTAATCAAAGGCGATCATTGCTAATAAAGATCCCTGAATCGGGGGAACCACATCTAAGGGGTTCTCCTAAACAGGGGCATGCAATCAATGATCCTATTGACTGGGGCATATCTTTCAAGAATTCAAATACTGGGGCAGTGCATATCAGGTTCATGGCATGACATGGTAATATTCGAGTTCCCTCTAAGGATATTTCCTTCAAGTCAAATGGGGCGTCTCTCAAAATTTCTGATATTGAGGAAATCACGCTAGTATCGCACAAGGAGCATTGCTGCATAATCAGCCTTCCTACGCCTGTATTATTTACGACCTACAGTGGGGTCGTCGTACATACATAATTCTCATTCATTTTGAGAATCTCATTACATGACACATGCATCATAATATTGCATAAATTCAACATTCGCCTTTTCAGGTCACTCTGGAGTCAAAAGGATATTATCATCCAAATACGGTGCAAATACGATCGTTTCAACGATTCAATCTTAACAATTTCGATGCTTCATTCCGGGCCTCTCTTCAAAGGCAATTCAGAAACAATCCAAGAATTTCTTACCTTTAAGGTAGTCTTCTCCAAGACGCTTATCAACCTTTCTTATCCTCTCTAGGATTCTTCCTATGTCAGTCTTGTTTAAGACATATTTAGGTTAACCTTGTAATTTTGTTTAAAATATTTCGTATCCTTTCTAGGAACCTTTCTAGGTTGGTTTTGTTTAAGACATTTCATATCCTTTCAAGGAACTTCTCTAGGTTAGTCTTGTTTAAGACATGTCATCTCCCATCTAAGAGCCTTTCCAGGTCAGTCTTATTTGAGACATATCCAAGTTAGCCTTACAGTCTTGTTTAAGACGTTTCATATCTTTTCAGAAGCCTCTCTAGGTAATCTTGTTTAAGATGTTTCATATCTTTTTTAGGAGCCTATCTAGGTAGTCTTGTTTAAGACACATCTCAACCTCTTTAAGTAATATTCTTCAAATATTTATCCAATCTTCTCTAAGACATATCTCAGCCTCTCTAGGTAATCTTGTTTAAGAAGTTTCACATCCTTTATAGGAACCTGTCAAAGTTGTCTTGTTTAAGATGTCTCATATCCTTTTAAGTTGTCTTTCTAAAAAAGACACATCTTGCTCTTTCAAAGAGTTTCCTCAGTCAAGTCTTCTCTAAGACAATTCTTCCCGAGCTTTGTTTGAAGCCTAATCTCCATCACATCTGTCAATGATCTATCCTATTCAGGAAACCTCTTCAGGTAGTCTTATGTAAGACATTACTTCAACTCCTCAAAAACAATTCGAGCTAGGATTCGCAAACATCTCAAAAGGGTTAAACAGATTCAATGGGTGATCATACATACACACCCATGGGCATACACGCAACATTTACATGTGTAAACATTCATACATCCACATTATACAAACAACGGGGTCATGTGCATACACATAATGCATACGCATTTACAAAATAATATTCTATACAGGCAAAGTTGTCCGAACCAGGACAAGTGACTCCTATTGATGCAGGCAAACTTGCTAGAACTATAGTAAGTAATCCTTTCGGGTTACACAAATTGCGAAAGCTCGCTAGCACTATAGCAAGTTGATAACACAACTAACTATGAGTTCTCGCTATGTAAGTCTCCGGCTTTAGCAGAACGATTCTCTCCTTCCACAATCTAGCATAAGGTAAATTTAGGGGTCTTCCATTATTTAATAACTCTTCGATTCGAAAAGCGTGAGACCTGCGTATTCTCACGCCATTCAATCCAAGATAATTAAATAGGGGCAGCTGTCATACCCCAAAATTTACCCGATGCGATTCGCATCTTTTGATTTACTAAGGGTGTTAAAAATTAAGAGCCACAGGGTTTAATATACCTATTATTAAACTCGATCTCTTATAAAATTCCCTTATAAATTAGGTTAAAATAAAATATGAGTTGGAATAGAAAGTTTTTTAGATCCAAACAATAGGCCCAATTATGCAAAATTTTGAGAGCCCATGGTGTATTTCATTAACATTTATATTAATAGTTATTATTAAACTTATTTTATTAATAACTATTAATCTTACTAAGGGTGTATTATTAATCTTGTCATTAACCATGCTATTATTAATTAATTGTTGATTTCTATCAACTAATTAGTTTATTAAGTTGATGTATCAAAAAAAATTAAATAAGTAAAATATATGATTGGGTTTTTTTTGTTTGGCGTTGCTTTTGTTGTGCATCTGGGCCAAAAATGAGCAAAATAACATTGGGCCAAGAACCCAATTGCTAGACCGCAGGCGGATCAACGGACCGGGTCAAAACCGACCCGGGTCCTGTTCACTTCCTCCCTCCTCTCGACGCCGCTGCAACACGCACAAACCCTAATCCCATCTCCAACCCAAGCCCATAGCAAGATCAATCAGAATCAAAACTAACACTAATTGGAACCAAATCTTCAGGAAACGAAAATAAAATCTTAACAAATCAACAAAGTCCAAAAATCGAACAAAAGATGAATCAATGAAGAGATAATTTCATTAGTGAACTCAATCAATTTACAAATCGAATCTGAGAGTCCGATAATATACAATTACAGAATCAAATCTCTAATTGAATCCTAAATCTAATCTATCCTAATCTGAAAGAAAACCTAATGATATAAAAACCTAAAAAGAAATTAGATGGGGGAGGATTTTGGATCTTTTTCTGGAGGTGGAGAGCTTGGGTCGTAAACACCTTCCTCGCACCTGCAAAACACATAGAGACAGAGAGAAGGGATTAGAGAAGAGCATACACATTCCTGAAGTCAAGAGTTTAAGGTAATCAAACGTTGAGGTTAGCTTAAATACTCATTCGACTGCATGTTTGTGTGTTTATCTGTGAATCTGGGTTTAATTGGGGGATTAGGGTTCATAAAAAGGGGTTAGGGTTCTTGTATTAAGGGTGGATCTGGGTTATATGGTTGAAGGTTTGAGTTTCACGGTTGAAACTCAACCGGAAACTGGGTTGCTAGGGTGGTTCTGGGGACGGAATAGGGTTGCGGACGGAGGCCGGAGGTTGTTTTCTGGATTTTGTTGGAGGATGAGGGAGAGAACGAGAGCAAAAGAGAGAGAGAGATGAGAGCAGAGAGAGAAAGAAACGAGAGAATGAGAGTGATTCGTTTGGAGTTTGCTCCTTACCCCTTCCCATAGCCACCGGATGCGCGCCACTTGGCCTACCATGGCCACTTGGCAGCATCATGGAACATGATTCCATGTGCACTCTTATCAAGAACCTTCCCCTGAACTCCACATGCAAGCCATACGGTTAACTCAGATCTGGATCTAATGGCCGCCAGATAGAACGCGCATCATAGCCACACACACCTTACCACACCCTATCCGGTGGATCACAACCTCCATGGGCCTGGCCCATTCGCTATTAACACTCCCCAAATTTCTATCCCTTAATAGCATGCACCCCCGTATAAAATAAAATAAAAACTAATTAATTTCTATTTTATAATTTTAATAATTATTTAATTGTTTTGTTTTTTGACAATATAATTTTCTCCCCAAACCGACTAAACCTATTAGTCGCATTAGGCGAGAAATAAACTTGATCAATTAATTTATTAATATTAATTCTAATTTAATTGGCTCTTGTTGAATTCTCTCCTCGACCCGACTGAAGCTATTAGTCGCATTAGACGAGAGATAAAAATATACATAAATTAAAATACACTCAATTTGCTGCCCGCGATGATCAATCTATCGATCTGAGTAACCAGCAATGCCCCTTAATCCGTTAGCTATACTGACCAAATCTATTGGTCACCGCATCTAACGGTGCCATATCAAATCAGGGTTGTACGCCCAAACACTTAAAACACACTAAACCACGACACTACGGATTTTTATCCTAGGCAATTCAAAATGCCTTTCAAATCACAATTTCTAAAACTACGATAGGCCATTCAAAAAGCCTTCAAACAATCAAATTCAATTCAAAGGCGTACAACCCTGTGCCCGAACTACGTTGACTCTGATTCTCCATAAGGAGATACGTAGGCACTTGGATAACCAAGGCGAGTCCCCCTCCCTAAAATCTCAATTTTCCCCTATTCAATTCCTTAGCTATTAACCTTAACTTTTAGCCATAAAACTTGACCCTTAGATTCAAAGCCAATAGGAAAGGGTTGAGGGTGCCTAACACCTTCCCTCGACCTGATTATAATAACTTACCCCGAATCTCTTAACTGCGTAGGATTTCCTATTCGCCCTTCAGAATAGGTGGCGACTCTAAAAAGTCTAATTTTAAGGCAGGTTGCTACAATCATCACTCATTTCTTGTCTTGACATCTTTACTAATCCAAGACTAGATCCCATAAGTCACCATCTTGACCAAGAAAGTAACTTTCAAGTCTATCTGTATTCAAAGTTTTGACCATCAAATACTGGTGGTCTAGAATATCCATTGAAACCATTTCCATTGTTGTTTTGATCATTAGAAACAGGTGTAGCAGTTGATGCAGATGTTTCAACCATATTGACTTTGTGTTTTTCTCCCTGAATCTTTTATCTAACATGGTTAAGTGCTTGCACCTAGAACCGACGCTCTGATGCCAATTGAAGGATAGAAAAACACTTAGAAAGGGGGGGTTTGAATAAGTGTGACTTTAAAAACTCTTAAGATAAAAACAATGAACACAATTATTTTTATCCTGGTTCGTTGTTAACGAAACTACTCCAGTCCACCCCCTTAGAGTGATTTACCTCAACTGAGGATCTAATCCACTAATCAATCTGATTACAATGGTTTTCCACTTAGATAACCTCTAAGTCTTCTAGAGTATACTGATCACAACCTGATCACTCTAGGAAATCACCACTTAGATAACCTCTAAGTCTTCTAGAGTCTACTGATCTAACTGATCACTCTAGGAACCTTTTACAATCAATGTAAAAATAGATTACAAGAGTATGAATTGCTTCTTAGAAAGCTATAATCACAACAGTGATATTTCTCTTAAGTTCTAAGCTTAACACTCACTAAATATTACAAGAGTTTGTGAGGTTGAAGATGAAGTTCAAGAGCTTTGAATTTGACAGCGTTTCAGTATTTTGCAAGAGTTCGTTCTACGTTTCTGATCAGAACTTCCATATTTATAGGCGTTTGAGAAGATGACCGTTGGGTTGCATTTAATGCATTGCGTGAATAGTACAGCTTTGCATTTAATGTTTCACACTTTTGTCAACTACCTCGAGCCATGCTTTTGGTGCTTTTACTGACATTGCCGTTTGTAGCTTCTAACGTTCCTTTTGTCAGTCAGAGATTAGACTTAATAGCTTGTCATCTAGTACTTGCTTCTGATCTCAGATTTGTGAATACAACGTTTGAATATCAGAGTCAATCAGCTTGGTGCAGAGCATCTTCTTGTCTTCTGACCTTGAAGTGCTTGAGCGTGATACCATAAGAACATCAGTGCTTCTGCTTCTGACTTCATGTTCTTCTGATGCTTCATAGCCCATGTTCTGATTCTGCTTGACCATCTTCTGATGTCTTGCGAGAGCATGTTCTGATGTAGCCATCCAGAACCTTCTGAGTCAGTGCTTATGAGCGTTGAATTGTGCATACTCTTTATATATTTCCTGAAATGGAAAATGCAAAGGATTAGAGTATCATATTGTCTTATACAAAATTCATATATATTGTTATCATCAAAACAAGAATATTGATCAGAACAAATCTTGTTCTAACAATATTACCTTGTGTCAGCTCCAAGAATTTAATTTCCTTTCTGCCCCGAACATCTTTAGGGAAGTACCTTCTCAGGAATTCTCTCTTGAATATAGCCCAAGTAATTGCTACACCAGTCGCTTCAAGTTCATCTCTACTAGCAACCCACCAGTCATCAGCTTCTTCAGAGAGCATATGACTACCATATCTCACCTTCAGATTTTCGTTGCAATCAATCACTCGGAAAATCCTTTTAATTTCTTTCAGCCACTTCCGAGCGCCTTCGGGATCGTGAGTGCCCTTGAACAATGGAGGATTGTTCCTCTTAAAACTGTTCAATTGTTTGTCAGCACCAATCCCATCTCCATTAGCATTCCCTCCCAATACACCAGCAATCATGCCTAAAGCCTCAACAATCGCATCATCGTTTCTTCCACCTCTTCCAGCCATTGTCCTGCTAATTCACAAAACAATTCCGTTAGAATAAAGAGTATCGATAGTGTCTACTTCACACTAGTCTTATACAAGGGAAATACAGACACTAAGACTCCGACTCCAACGACCGACTATGCTCTGATACCACTATTGTAACACCCTTCTAAACCCCCAATAATTTAAATAATATTTTCAGAGTAAACATGCAAGTAAGGGCGTTACAACTACTTCAATTAAAAAAATACCTGTCATGCTATTCCGAGGAACATAAATAACTTCAACATGTTTCAAACACAGCGGAAATACTTCATTCAGTTGGATAAATCAAAACCAACATCTATCATACTCAAGGCATAAACAATAATGTTCAACAATAAAACCAAAACAAGAGTTAATATCCAACTAAAAAAAGCAAATGTTCCCCAGTGTTACAAGACCAGAGCATGACATGACTCTAAAACTATCGAAACAGCCTATGAGCTATCCTCACCAAGGCAAGTACAACTACACTTCAATATGAAAATGACAACAGTAAGGGTGAGTATCTGTCATACCCCAAAATTTGCCCTCATAAAATTAAATGTCGTTTTATTTCAATTAAACGACATGATACGATGGGTAAGGAGGAAGGTTTGCAGGTACACGGTCACGGGTTCGAATCCCACTACTGACATTTTTTCTTTTATCTGTTACTAACTTTATTTCTGTTTTAAACTACTTTTTTCTTAAAATCACAAAAAAAATATTTTTATAGCTTTTTAATTAATTCTTGTTTTTTTAAATTAAAAATAGTTATTTTTGTTCTTTCTTAATTTTATATTTAAAAATCTTGAAAAAAACGTTGTTTTATTTAAATTGAGTTTTTATGTTTAAATTAAACCTTTTAAATCATTTTTTTTTTACTTTTATCCATTCATATTCAAAATCCAGAAATAAGTTAAAATCCAAGCCCATTTTTTAACCTAACTTTTTCATATAAATAACAACACAAACAATCCTAACCGGGACTTTCTCCCACGTATATACCATGTTAATAGTTTTCCAGAAAACGCCATAGCATCACAAAAAAAATTTCTTAACATCATTCTGACTATCAGGCTAACAACAATTTTCCAATTTTTATTCACTAATTCTTTTTTATTTTTTAATCATCACTTCAAATCTCTAATTTGCATAAAATAAGTCAATACAATTTGTACATAGTTTTTTTCTGCAGGAAAGAGAGAAAGCAACTCAGTTTGCATCAAGCCAAAACACAGCAATATCAATTCACAAGGAATTCACATCAAACTAACAATACAACCTGCATAGATGTTCTTGTTGTTTTTTTTCTTTTCCGCAGATCAGGCTAAATCGGAAATAGAAGAGAGAGAAGAGCAACACAGAACCAACGCAACCTGCAGTCCCAAACAGAACTCGCACGGGACACGATAGCTTCAAACCGCAGATCCAGCTACCCCAATCGACGTTGGCTAACGTGCCGTCAACATCCGGCGAACTCCCTCCGACAGAGATACCTGGAGTAGCCGTCGTCATCCGCCGCATTCCCGCGACTGATTCAACACTGACACAGCGCCGCCGCTCGCCCCAATTGACCGTCCGACATCCAATCGCAATCACGAGTCCTCTGATCAGAACAATTCCTCCGACTGGCAACGATTCAACACATGGATCCGGATTTCACATCAGCTGAAGACACAATCAAACTCCACATCAAGACACGGTAACATTGTTGTCGTTCTCTATTTGTTGATTTTTGGTACTATTAGAATCCCATGATAATGATGTTGTTGACGTACGATTTAACGATTGTTGTGGCTTGCTTATTCTCTGCACTGGTATGTTATTTCTTGTGTTGATTTGTTGAACTTTGTGAGATGAGTATGAACAGAGTGAGAGCCGAAAGGATAGGAGAGTTGTTGTCTTGTTTAGGTTGAAATGCAAGATCAGAAAAGTTAGAAAAGAAGGAGAGTTGTTTGGATTTTGTCTGTTTTACAATAACTGAAGAAAATTGGGAGGAGGTTGAGACCGAGTGAAAAAATTGAGCTGGGGGCATTACGTATTTCCCATTTAGGTTTTGGTTTAATTTTAAATTAATTTTTCTATTCTTCTTTTCTTATTTATATTAGAAGTTAGTAACAAAAAAAAAAAAACAAAAAAATTAATATAGAGATGGTGGAGCGTACAGCTCACCATGTTTCTCTTTTTCTTTTTTTTTATTGGTTTTTTTTATCTTTAATTTTATTAATATGAAAGAAAAGATATTTAATTATATGTGTTAGAACTTTCATAAAAAAATCAAAATATTTGTTAATCTTTAATGCTTTTTTTTTTATAACTTATGTGTTAATTTTAGAGTTTTTCTTATATTATTTTTTATCATGATTTATTCATATTTTTGCCATTATCCATTAATTATTTTAAATATTTGTACTAACATTTTCTTGTTTATTGCGAGGTACATTCGAGCCGTTTAAACTATTCTCGTGGATATTCGCAAATTCATCCTCAATCTCCTCCCATCCAGATCTAACGCACACAAAGCTGAAGGTTTACTCAAAGGCTGCCACAATGAACCAAAACTAATTTTTCAAGGTTATCATCATGGTTCGTCCGACTATGCGCCATATCAGATCAAAAGCTAAGTCCCGACTCTATACTTATTTAAATATTTGTTATTTTTCTCTTTTATTTAAAATTATGGTTTTATCTTCAATATCAATGAACTGGTCATACACTCACCCCTTCGTGTTTATTTTTCCTTTTCCAATTTTTCAGGGTTAGCCTACCGCCAAAGCTCAATAGTCGGTAACCCTAAAACCATTTACCTTTTTATAATTATTACTTGTGTTAGACCTATTGCACTTCCTCCGCTGGTTACAATTTCCCTTCCCCGTATTGCTTTAACTATTTGTTTATATTGCTGTGGTTAGTAATTATAGGGAGTGCAAGATTGTAATTAATTTAGAATCACTAACTTATAAGATAAAATAACTGAATATGATCACGTGATTGGTGCACACACGCACGCTTTTGGGTAAACCTCTCTGTTGCCTGTTGCCTTGTTGCATGTTGCCTCGTTGCCTGTTGCCTGTTGCCTTGTGTTATTTTGCAGAATAGCCAGTCCCTCGAATACGAGGATACCTCAGCCATGTTGCCTCGATTAAAGGTCATGGTCCCTAATGATGCTGCCTTCGATACACTAACATGACCTCGACCCTCGAAAGTTGCCTACGGAAAAGGCTGAGGTATCTTCTGGTTGCCTACGAAAGGCTATTCTGATCCTTCCTCTTAGACTACCTGCCTCTCTATGGCATGGGTCAGTCTTTGAGCGAATGATAACTCGATGACCCTTCTACCTCCAAACGAAAGGCTTCCTGCCCTCTTATGGCAAGGATTGACCCTTTCATTCTAAAAGGCTAAAAAGAGACCTATCATCTGAGTTTAAGGTATTTGCCCCTAATTGCCTTGCTATGCTCTATTTTCTATATTCTTTCTCAAAATTCTTCAAAAAACTGGCTACGCTCATTTACGAGCTAAAGTCCATTTTTCCTCTTTCATCTACATTTTCTGAAAACGAGCGAGCAAAGCAATTAAGAGCCCATGGAAAACCATGGATGCAAAGGGTGCCTTACACCTTCCCTTTGCATAAATTACCCCCAAACTTAGATTTCTTTAAAAGGTTTTTTTCTGTTTCTTTTAGCCTTTCTGAATTTGTTTGGATAAAATAAAAGTCGGTGGCGACTCATGCTTAACCGCGACATTTTCGATTATAAAAGTCAGTTCACCGTATTACAGTATCATTCACAATTAAACAATGTTATCGGCTCATAAACGATAAACATCAACAGTATAATATTCACCCAATATCAAATACATTCAGATTATACACACATCCACCAATCACAATCATTAATCAACACACAACGTTATAACATTGGACAACCTTCCATTCATGTTATAATCATTCATACACCTAATGCAAATGCAACTATATGCATGTGGTACCAATCATGAGTTTTTACTCATCTCACCGATCCACCATCATCAAGGATACGACTACCTCCACTCACTAATTCCACACAATGGGAATTAGCTACCACTGATCCATCTACGTCGGGATTCAGCCACCATATGATTAATAAATGCATGCATCATCTATGACATGCTAATCACCACTTTAATCATACGAACAACACCAACATAATTCAATTCATCACACAGTGAAACCAACAATCGCACCTCTCACAATCATGTACCAAGTACAACAAATCAACACAACAACAACAACAGGGTATTCACAACATCACCACACTACATACCACACATCCATCACAATTCATCATTTCGAAATATACCGAGTTTATAAAATAAAAGTGAGCTACTGCCCTTGAATTATTTAGATATATAGGAAATGAAATTATTGACTCAACGTCCAAAATGGCACCCAAAACGGGCTTACGATTCAAAAGATATGAATTTTTGAAAATAATTTTTTCACAAAAGCTACAACGTAACGGGTTACAGGAAAAGCGTAACGGGTTACGAAAAACAATTTTTCAAAAACAGCTTCAGTGTAACCGGTTACAAGGAAACCGTAACCGGTTACGCTTGACGTAACTCTATTCGCTATTATTTTTACGTGACCGTAACTGGTTACAAACAACACTGTAACCTGTTACGAACTCGTTACCAGCCCCAAAACCCCATTTTTCCCAACCGTAACCGGTTACAAGCCCGACCGTAACCGGTTACATCAACCTGCAACAGCAAAAATCACTTTTGACAGCAACTTATTTCCATCCAAACACAAACCAAATCGAATCATTTCGACTATACACGAAAAACCGAATCAATTCACAGTTAATACATGTTATTTCATGCCTCAACAACACATCCAACATCATAAAACATCACAAACATGCATTTACACATAATCTATCAATTTGAACCTAAAAGATCAAAACCCCAACCTAGAATTTGTTTCTCTATTGAATCAATAGCATACAATATCAATCCTATCATCTACAACCCGATAATAGAGGTTAATCGGAAGAGTCCCCCCTTACCTCGAAGGTTGATCTTGGTTCTTCCTCTTCCTTGCTCTTTCGCACTTCATGTTCTCTGCGTTCTCCCAAATGCACTTGTGTTTCTCTTCTTCTAAAACTCTTGTTTTATGAAAAACACAACATAACTTTAGTAAAGGCCTTAGTTTTAGCACCCTCCCTCTTACTAACTACAACAATGGCCCATTACAATTATTCTCCCAATTTCCAATTTAACCCACCGAATAATTAAATAAAATTAATTAATTAAATTAAAATTCAATTAAATTAATTTATGAAATAACAGGTGTTACAGGAGAGGCCTTAACAAGGTGATCCCCTATCCCCATTTTTATTTCTGATAGCAGCGGAGGGATTGGATGATGTTGAATAAAGCTACTCATATTGGCAGTTTTGTCGGGTACAGTTTTGGTAACCAATCTGTGAGCCTATCCCACTTACAGTTCGCTGACGATACGTTAATAATGGAATGAAAATAAAGTGTGGAATAAATTTGTGCCTCTAAAAATGTCGGTGTTCGCTTGGCAAGTTATTCAAAACAGATTCCCGTCTAAAGAAAATCTTGTTAAGAGAGGTATTTTAACCGTGGCTACACATTTTTGCGAAGGAGGTTGTGGAATAATTGAGTCCACTTCTCACCTTTTTCTTGAATGTCCTATCGCGGTTAAAGTTTGGTCGGATATATTCTGTTGGTTGGAAGTTTCCGCTGCTTCACTTAACCATATTAGTGACAACTTCATTGCATTTTCAGGAGTATTTCAGGGCAAGAAAAGCCAGGAAACTGACCTTCGTATTATTTGGCTCGCATGTCCTTGGAGCATTTGGAAGGCTAGAAACGCAAAGATTTTTCAAAACAAAGTTATTTGCTGCTCCTCGATTGTTGAAGAAACTAAGCTCCTCTCTTGAAATTGGTTGACAGCTAAATCAAAGCATTTTCTCTACAGCATTGCATAATGATTATTGTCTCCGACTGTGTGTTTAGAAGCTGTCAGGTCTTGATGTTCACTTTTCTCATTCAAATCTGGGGCCGTATCGAGTATCGGTGTAGTCGTATATGGATCGTATGACGGCATGTGTAATCGCTTCTGTATGTTTAGCTGGTTTTGTGCAGACAAATTGTTCTCTAGAAGTTATCATAGCAGTTGCAAGCCGTAGTCCAGAGTCTTCTCAATCGCGTCAAACGGATTGTTGATTTTACTTCGTGTAGTGTCCGTTGTCCAGCACTGTTATGAGGCATTGTTGCGAGGCATTGGAGCTCGTCGTCATGTTTTGGTGTGCGGCCCTTCTAGCATGTTCATGACAGCTTGTTGTTTTCCTGGTGTTGTTTTGATCCTGGGTTGCTGCTTATATCGTTTCCGGGCTGGGTCTGGTTAATTTTTTGTTTTGTTGGTTCTGGCAGTAACTATTGAATTGGTAGTAACATAGAGTGATGACAGGAGCATTTTGTATTGATAGTTTCATAATGAGGTACTCCATCTGCTTCTGTATTTATTATTATCAAACATTCAGCATTTCTTATGCTTAGAATGGATTTATTTTATATATATCACTATTTGGCTGTTGAAAAAAAAACATTATTTATTAAAATGACAAATTCACCATCACCACCTATTAAACTTGCAAAAAGACATTAGCCAACAACATCTTGCACTCTTACACTAAATCTTCTTTCAATTGAAACAAAATGTCATCCACTTCCACGTTATACATAAATCACATAAATCCTCACGACCTAGAATAAGTATCTTCTATTTAAAACACCACCATTTAACCAAGCATCACACTAAAATGATTAAGACGCCCATCCCCCACCATCTTAACTAATTTTTTAGAAAACTAATAATGAACATGTTTGCTTCAACTTTTTTGAAAATGATTTTTATAGAGTTATATATTTTTGTTTAAAAAAATTATAAGAATTTAAAAGAAAAAATTCAAACAAAAACTTTATTTAAATAAACTTTTAAAAAATTTATTTTATATATTTCATCATTTTATTATAAATATTTTTAGATATTAGAATTTAAAAGAATCACTTAAATTTGAAATTATTAATAACTTTTAATATTAATAAAATACTAGATAGACAGACATATTTCAATATATGAGATCAGGTTATATATTTACATCTAAATTTTTGCATATCTCAACATTTATAATAACAAAAAAAAAAAAAATAGAAAAGAAAGAAAAAGCAGTGATAAATGTCATTCACAAAGCTATATAGCGTTTCTCCATGCTATTTGTACAACTAAAACTTTTCCTTTACACCAAAAGAATTTAAATCATAATCATGTTCTAAAACTAAAACATTTCAATAAATTAGTTAACCCAAAACTAGTCACTATAACATAGTATAACCTATTGGACCATTAATATTCATTTCTTGGAAACCATTTCTTACTTCTGATAAGCCTTTCCTTGCAACCTCATACTGTGCTTGTGAAGCACTCAATTCATCCCTAAGCTTCTTCATTTTAATATCCAATGCAACAACTTTATCCTTTAGTTTCTTTAATTTCTTTGCTCTTTCCATATAAGGTTTCACACCTAAAGCAGATTGAACATAAGGCTCTAACCAACTCAAGTCCAATTCGGACGATTTCTCAAGTTCCTCCCACAAACTTCTAATTTTTTCAATATCGTGTTCATTCATATCCTTCACTTTCTTCGTCTTAAGAAAATATAAAACTTGACCTAACGATGTAAATGCCCATTGGCGAAACAAGGGAGTTTTTTTCATCAGACTCTCTATCAAAGACGGACGCCACGTGCAAATTTCATCTAAAAGTGGAATAAAACATTTTTCTTCGGGCTTTAAATTTTCCAAATCTAGAAGTTCTCGTAGTGTTAAATCCGAACTTGATGTTCTTGGACTAATAGTAGAACCTGATGCTCTTGGACTAGAAGTAGAACCCGATGTTCTTGGACAAACCGTTTCCCTTACATCGGAGGATTGATCCGTAGAATTTGGGTTCATAGAACTGATGTCATGAATTTTGGGTGTAAAATTGGAAACACAAATATGAGCTTCAATTATGCATGTGTCCCTAACAAGATATCCTTGTTTATGATCATTGAAGTCTTTGAGACTTAGGAAAAATGAGCCCCAACATCTATATCCTCCATTGAACTTTTGTTGAGTCTCTAAAAATAATAAATATGCATATGAATAATCAGCTTTAAATACAACCACAAAATATTATCATGAAAAATATCTAAAAATAGAAATATCGAAATCTAAAATTTAAGATCGTAATTTATTGCTAAACTATGAAGTCACACTATCAGAGACAATATCATCGTATTAAGATCAAATACGAGCTTTCAGATCTTGATTGAACGATTCTATTTTATAGATTATGTGACTGTATAACTATAGAAGTATAGAAGTTACGAAACACTAACTTCAAAGTACTTTGTTATTGATAAGGAGAAAATCAAGATTGGTACCTTTTACAATTGACTTGTTCTGATCAAGCTGATTAACTAAAACCAACTTGAAAAAAGTGTCTCTATTCCATCCATATGGTGGTAAAGAATCAGCAACCATTAAATAAAATGTAAAATGGTCAACATCTTTCCTTAATGGATGAACAAGGATCCTCCTATCACATGAAGAAGACATATATAAGATATGATTAGTAAAATAAAAACTAAAGATAAGTCCATCAACTAAAATACACAATTTCTTTGTCCTATAGTTATTGTCTCAACTCACATATATCATAAGTTGTTAATCCATTTTGAACATTTTTTTAAAGCCAAAATAATATTCATAATATAGGATTAAAAAGCTTAAACAAAATACAAATGAAGAGACGATTTGCACAAGATATATACGTACCATGTATAACCACGGATTTTGAAGTATTTGGACTTTAATTTCATGCCATTCTTTGTTGAGAAATCTTCAATTCTCCATGTGAATTTCTCAAAATATTCAGAACAAGTTCCCATTCTGGTTAATAATACATATATGGTATTAACAAAGTGAAGAAGAAAATATAATGAATAGAAAACAAAGTAAAGTTCGTTATTGCCGGCTTGGAAAAAAGAAAAATTAAGAACTTAGTACAATGAGTGAATGACAGAGAGGTGGTGTAATATATATGGTAAAGTCAAGTCAATAAATTGAAGGTTCGTTTTGTGTGAGGAAGAAGAAAAATAATGTATTTAATTAATGAGTTGAAAAGTCTAAACTCATATCTTGGAGGTTAAGAATTAGGATTAGTTATAACATTAGTTTATCGTCTATATATTCTTTTAAAAATAGTTGTATAATTCTGCTCAAATGTCATCTTAGATATTAACATAATCACATTGAGAAAAAAATACGTGCAAAAGACTAGTGGCATGGAGTATGCCATAAGTTTGATTTTTTATATGGAATGAATTTTTATTATTTAATAGAGTGTCAACATGTTGGCGATTTATTAAGTTCCATATATATATTTCTGAACTGATCTCGTGAGTCTATTTTCCTTAATGACTTTGTCAATATTTAGAACCACATGTCATTTTTAATATAACATTTGATTAGGACATTGATGTGGCTGTTGAAATTTGTTTAAACATCAAATAATTCGGAGTGACCCTAGCCGGCTTATTGAATCAAAACATGAGTAAAATAAAATTCTTGAGATTCATTCTTCTAAAAACTTGGAATATCTTTGTGGCGAAGGTTTTCTAGACTTGAAATTTAAGGGTGTGTTTGGCTTGGAAGAGAAATTATAAAGAGAGAACTAA